>NC_051154.1:193565760-193865760 GCF_013339745.2 Dermacentor silvarum | reverse complement strand
CCTCCCTGACCTTCAACGGTCTCTGCGCACGCTCGCCCATCGCCATGCCGACGCCGTCCGCTCCCAGAAGTTTCGTTTTCTGCCGAACCGAGCGTTGGCCGGCGTGGGCGGTCGCGCCGCGATATTTCACGACCCGCACCGTTCGTGCATCGTGCTATGGTGCTCAAATACTTCAAAAATACGTCCTTCCTTTAATTCGAACTTCTTTTAATTCAAATAAATTTTCGGGCCTCTTAGAGTTCGAATTATTGAGATTCGACTGTACTTGTCAATGTCAGGCTATGTCTCCCACTTATGGTCCAACTTGTTGGCCACAATAAATGCTAGCATTGCTTTTGTGTAATGGTATGATTATCTTTGCCAAAATGAAATCTTCCACCTTTGCACCCTAGTGACGAAATATGCACTAAGTGTTGGTCACTCTTGGGGAGTACTCTTGGCAATTGTAGTACGAGCTCAAGTCGATTTTCTTTGAACTGCAGTAACACTGCCTGAACCTTTGCGTAACAGTGATCAATCCTGAAAAGCTGAACTGAGTGATATTTGTAGCATGCGTGCTAAGTGCACAAGAAAGCAGAGCTGTGCCACCCTTGCAGTGGTTTTGATACCTCACTGGTAGTGTGGCAATGAGTCATGCCATTCACGGCACTGCCTTTGCAACAGTGCTGCCTTTTTATGTCAAATTCTGTTTGCTCGTTCCAGAAAAGGCATAGATTGTCTTTAGCTTTCTCATACAAATAAACAATGTGTGGAATCAGTGCAGACCTCGCTTTTATAATAGGTGATGTGCGAAGTTACGACATTGCAAAATTGGGTTCCTGCTTGTTTGTTCTGAATAGTTGCTTTAATTGTGAGTTTTGTTTATGGATCACTTTTGATTGAAATTTTCTCAAGCAGTGCAAAATAAGCTGCAACCTTTATTTAGTGTACGAACAGAAAATCGGTGTGAACTTTCCATTCATTTTACTCCAGAGGCTATCTGTGACTCTGCATTATTTGAGCCAAGCAAGTATTTATACGTTCCTGACTATTCACGCATTCTGCATGAAAAGAAAGAAAGAATGTTACATATTAGTGACATATTTTTGTTGCTTTATTTGAATCTACATTCCATCTTGGTAGTACACTTCATCACAGCACTGTGAAGGTTACGGGGTGTTTTGAGACTGCACTGTTGCGCTTATTGATCATACACACAGCAGCAATGCACGCATGGACACATTGACATACTATACCGTGGTGTTGCAAAGAAATCTAATTTAAATCGCATGGAGCATATAGTGCTATTTGGCCTGTTCAGGTGGGTTACTTGAAGAGGCAGGTGGTACTCGTGCAATGAATTGAAATGTCCAGGTGGCTGACTGAAAGGATTGACTAATAAGCTGTATAATTAAATTCACTTTAGAGCACATGGTTTAATACCAAAATTGAAGCCAAGCAGTAGTCACGTCTGCTTAGCATAAATCTTAAGACTAGTGCCACTCTCAGGATATCCGTTCTCAAAACCTGCTAAAAAACTTGGAAGACGCTTAAGCTTCGCCTTTAAGACTGGAATGTGGTAGCATTCAAAGACCCTGACTGCTTCTCACGCTTCCCGGCAACTGCAGCTTATGTAACTGTAATGTTTACCTGGAAACGCTGGCAGCGAACGCTATGCACAAAGGCGAGCTTTCTGGTTGTTCTTTGTTCTCTTTCCCCCGCACGGCGGGTGCCGCGGATGCGTGGAGGCGAGCGCCATCTAGATGGTGTTGCCAGGAACCAAGCGGGGCACGCTGCTTCCACTAAGACAGACCTCAAACAGCAGCTGGAAAAGGAGTTTGTGTTTGAGTTTCTGCATAACAGAATTATGTTTTCTCGCATATTCAAATTACAATCCAATGCTATCATGTCTGTAGGTTGTGTGTAAGTCACATTTTACGAATTTTGTGACGCATTCTACATTGAGAAATTCAATTAGTTCAGTAGCGTCTATGCGCGCCACGGGAGGGGAGGGCCTGCGTGGTTCGGGATGACTTTTCTGTACGGAAAACGCCACCGATACCGACAGCAGATCTGCAACAGGCGGCCCTTAATGCTATCGCATTAAATATACATTGGCGTTACTGTTAAAGTTATCCCGAAGTGCTTGACGCACACTTTTGTGAAACTGCTGGAACATTTTTATTTCATAGCATACTTTAAGGGGGGAGGTTACCCTCGGATACCAACTTTTTTGTTTATTGAGATATCTGAATGAAATTTTCAGGATAGAATCATAGCAAAAGCATTAGTAGAAGTAAAAAAATTCATGCAGATATGTTCACTGGTTCTCAAGTTACAGCAATATGTCAGATGGTTCACATGGTTTTCTCATTTCAGGCCTGGAGAATTTTCAAAAGGGGCTGCAACTGTGAAATTCACTATGATGGTTCCCAGATGGATACCTCAGGGCAAGACAGAGCCCTTTTTTTAAGCTTCATTGCTGAAAAATTTTAGCAGACCACCGAATTTAGTGTTGGCGATTAAGATTTTATCAATCAAATTTTGATTAAATATCACAAATCAGTCACAATATATAAAAAAACTGGACTTGTCTTGCCCTCAGAAATTTATTCAGATACACAATAAAAAATCTTCTGGAAATCTGATGGGCTGTTCTAGAGATATGGCTGGAACAAGCAGCCTCACCAGCCAAAAAAGTCATTTTGAGAAAATGAGCTTTGAAAGTTTTGAGCACATATATTGGTCTAAAATGACCCTGCAGCGTAACTGGAGATGTCCTTAGGCACACTCTTCTTTTGCCACCTTTCCACCTTCTCTTGCGATCGCTTCTTGGCCTTTTTCAAGCGTAGAGAATCTTTCTCGACTGCCCGTTGAATGGCCAGGTGGCCAGGTGTTAGCTCCACTGATGAAGATAGCTCTTGGGTGGCCCTGTAGCAGCCAGCATTATATCTTAAAACTGCCTCATGCAGTGCTGTCTCCACAGCAATCAGTGAGGCAATCTGCTCTTTGGGCATCAGGGACCACAGCACGGAGTGAAATGATTCTGATGCATTCTGAGTCTTTGCTCCCAGTGAGCGTTGCAGAAGAGAAGCCTGTGGGAGGCTCTCATAAACAGGTAGCAGTGTTTCTGCAACATAGCCTGGAAGATTGTACCGATGCTTCGGAGGTGGCACACCATCACTCTAGCTGGTGTTATGACGACACCACAAGTCTGCGCCCTCAGGGCACAAGTCGTAGTGAGGATCCTCGTCCGTCGATGTCAAATGGTGGTACGATGCCATGACTGCATGCTGCATTGCAGCCACATCGTTGGAATTGTTCCGTAGGGCCCAGCAATAGTAGTCGGTCAACTTGTCGATGAGGGCCTTTGTCAGCCTGCCCTTCCCTCCTAATGCCTTATCACTTTTCTGCACAAGGTTGCGCAGTGCTGTCCCCATCCTCTTCTGGACGTGGTTCAGGCATTCCTCTTTCGAAATGGGGACCAGTCCACAAACATTTTCTTGCACAAGGGCAGAGAATGTGGCACTATTTCCGTCAGACACGAGCGTTGTGTAACAGAGGCTGTGCTTTGCCACCGAACGTGAGAAAAAGATGACAGCTGCCTCAACCTCCATCCTCCCAGACCTAGAGTCAGTGTTTTTATGGCACACATGATCCTCCTGCCAGCTTGCATAGCCTGGGTCTCCAGGCTTTGTTCCTACTTGGCAACCAAGGCACTGGTTCGATAAAACAATGGCGTTCAAGATGAGGCCCGTATGGTATTCAATTATTGCACCAACTCCAATATGGGACGTTGGGCCACGCTTGTGCCATGTTCCATCAAAGTTCACTGTGATATCTCTGCTGAAATATGGTTCCATTTCCTTGTAGGTGGTTTTCACAGAAGAAGCAGATTCTGCATAGAACTTGTCTATGCACTGTGTCTGTGGTTCCCTGAATTTCTTCAAGTGCTTCTGAAAAGTCTTATGACAGGCAACGATGGGACACGTTCATCGCTGCTCAAAAATCATTGAGGGCTGTTTGTCCCTTCCATATCTGTTTTGTTCCCACAATGGCTCTTACATTCACGTCAGACCATTGAGTCATCCTGATGAGCAGAACTCCACGAGCTTGCAACAATGTAAACATAGCAGCTCAAGCTTTGTTGCAAGTCCAGGTTGGGTGCCTCCTTGAACTTTCATCCAAGTTGCGAAGCACCGCTGGCGCGGAGTCCCGGATAGCAGGTCGCCTAGGGCATCCATTTGCACAAGGAGAAATTTTTTGCCTTCACTTGTAGTGGTGGCAGCTTCAGGATCGTGCTCCATTGCTTGAAATTTTCGCTCCGTCGCTGACATAGCGCGAAGTCCTCGTTGCACAGCAGTGCGTTTATCTGCCGCCTCTTTCTCCTCACACGTCAGGAAACGTGTTTTCAAGTGCACAGTGGACGACGCGATCGCACTGTCGGAGGAAGATGAAAGAGAGGATGTGGAAGCCGCTGTCAATGAGCACGAGACACCATGCGCACTCGTCACGACAAATTCTTGCACCAGTGGAGCGGGAGTCTCGTTGCTAGAAGGTGTCGACGCAAACACGCTCTCGCGTAGATGAAGCAGAAGCTGCCCCACAGGAACCATTGGTGCGATCGGTGGCGTGCAGGCGAGCGGCGAGCTTTGCCATGCGGGCAAGCTTCATAGAACGCTTCCTTGCACCGAACGCTTGTAGCGTCTTGAGGCAGGTGGCAGGGGCCGTCCGCGGCGGGCTGGCCCACCGCGGACGGGCCGTTTGTAGGGTTTGTTGGCGGGCCCAGGCCGGGCTTGAGGCCGTGGGCCCGGGCCCGCCAACAAACCCTACAAACAGCCCGTCCGCGGCGGGGACGACTTGAAGCCATGGGCCCAGGTCAGACTTGAAGCCATGGCTTGGAGCATGGCTTGAAGCCATGGGCCCAGGTCAGACTCGGGCCCGCTCATTGAAGGGCCTAAATAGGCCTTCGAGCACACGCGATCGTTATGCATTGCATGATTCAATGCATTCTGTGCCAAGCTGAAGTGACACATGCAAGATGACTGTCATCATCATCATCAGCCTATATTTATGTCCACTACAGGACGAAGGCCTCTCCCTGTGATCTCCAATTAACCCTGTCTTGCCCTATCTGATTCCAATTTGTGCCTGCGAATTTCCGAACTTCATCACCCCACCTAGTTTTCTGCCGTCCTCGACTGCGCTTCCCTTCACTTGGTATCCACTCTGTAGCTCTAATGGTCCATCAGTTATCCATCCTACGCATTACATGGCCTGCCCAGCTCTATTTTTTCCGCTTAATGTCAACTAGAATGTCGGTTATCCCCGTTTGTTCTCTGATCCACACCACTCTCTTGAATATATCTTATCAGATGGCTGTATATCTTATCAAAGAAAATAGTAAAACAGATGAAGTTCTCATTTTTAACAGCGGAGCTGTTTCAGCCGGGCGTAATATGTCTGCTGAATCCAAAAATGTGGGCTGATCCTGGCAGCAGTGCAGAAAGGGTCCAAGCGCAATGGCACATACACCTGTGAACTAGCTGAGCTGAGCCTGGATAAGTCTAGCTAAGAATGGTGGGGACTACTTAAATTTAGCCAGTCATCGATAGTCAATCAATAGCTAATCTATAATCAATCAATAATAAATAAATTCCAGAAAATGCTGGGGATGACTTGGTAGTGCTTAGCCTAGCCCAAAAGCCAGGGCTAGCTAGGTGCCCATCAGCTCCGCTGTCTCTTTAGCATTGCGCCGCCAGTGCAAGCTATGCAAATTTTTTTCGTTTCCGCAAAAACGAACATTGTTTCCGCGTAAGGAAAAAGAAATACAAAGAACCACTCCTCAAAACATTTCCATATTACCGCTTTTGCGATTGCACTATTACCAGTGTCGATACTATTGCATTATTTTATCGCTAAGGCCAGTTACTTTTGTACTTCAATGCATAAAACAGCGTTTTCCCCAAAAAGTTAACTGGAGCGCCCATGCATTTCGTTGGACACTTTGACAATGAATATCTCGAAACTGGTTCAGTCCTGAGAATTCATTCCAAGTGGATACGCCTTGCGAACTCAGCGGCTATAATTCGTAGATTGAAATATGTGCCATAAAATAAATCATTAAAAAGTTAATTAGTGTAATTATGTTGAATATTCAATTAGGCATTTTGACCATCCATGTCAGAATTAGCTTGGAACTACATAAAACAATTAGCCTCCTTAGAGGGTCGTCGCATTAATGCGAACACAAGAAATCCTGAGACATGGTCAATTCCATACTTCAGAACACTGTATAAGCATCAATCGTTATTACATAACCTACCATTCACTTTGAACAAATAAAAAAATGTCGATAATTTCAGTAAGAAAGAACTCGGCTCATACTTTGGTCGCTTGTAATGTATCTGATGTGATTATTATTCTGCCTTTGTGTATGGTTCCGAGTATATAATGTACATCTTGTTTCGTTTTCTTAGCAAATGTTTATCTTATAAAATTCAGTCTCATGCTATCTTGTATAGCTGGTGTTGTGTTGTTTTGTATAGCTAGTATTGCTATTGTACTATTGTTTAAAATGCATTCTATTAAAGCTTTTTCCAATTCTGTTAACTTGCCGTGACGGAAATATTCTTTGTCTTTCCGTGCATAGCTATTTCGTCTACGAGGAATTCCAGCGACAGCTGGAAATGTATATGTGAATAATTGTGCTTGTGCACACACTGTTTGCTGTACTATTGCCTTGCCTGGTCTTTTGGGTCACGTCAAGCTACATATGTAGCTTTTAGTCCAAAATGACCGTCCAGCGTGTAAACTGGAGAATAAATTGATTTGATTTAATTGATTTCGTCGGACACTTTGAAAATTATCTCGAAACTGGTTTAGTCCTGAGAATTCGTTCCAAGTAGATACGCCTTGCGAACTCGGCAGCTATAATTCGTAGATTGAAAGATGCGCCGTAAAATAATTAATTAAAAAGTTAATTAGACTAATTATGTTATTTATTTAATTAGGCATTTTGATTTCTCATGGAAGTAATGGCCGCCTCATCGAGTAGTTTAGATCAAGGATTGTAATTGTGCTATCTGCGACAGGCAATTTTAAAAATATGGTTCAGCTAAAATGAAATGCCCTGTATATTTGCATGCTAAATGACATCATAGAACCATATCTTCCAAACAAGGTAAGTGCATGCGCACCAGCGGAAAAATAGCAGCACAGGCAATGGGCCGGATTACTGATGTTCCCGTGGGAGAAACAAAGATTTGGGCCTTTTATTGCTTATATACTGCAGCTGACTAAACCTCGAGAAGGTGAGGCTGACAGATATGGTACAATCTGTAAGTAAAAAAAAAATATTTTTCTTACAGGCCGGGCCTGGTCATGCACACGCGGGCCCTAGCTAAGCTTAGTAATGAACTCCCGGGCCCGGGCCGGGCTCGGGCTCAGTAACACGGGTCCGGGCCGGGCCCGGGCTGGTCTCGGCCATGTGCGCCCGGGCCTGGGCCAGGCCCGGGCTGGGCTCGGGCCTCGTAAAGCGGGCCGGGCGCGGGCCGAAAAAGCAGGCCCGTGCAGTGCTCTACCATTTGTCACTGCATACCCATAGAGCCGCAATCAACCCTGGGCTGGTATAACGTAAAACTATTCCAAGCCGTCTTTATTGTTATATCAATTATATGGACACTCCAGGGGCATTAATATTGTCGCTCTGCACCGTATGCTGTATGTGCGAGTGAAAGACTGCGAGGTTGAGCAGACGATGGCTTCTGAATCTCGCGCGCGCAAGGGAGGAAAGCGGGGAGGAAGCGCTCCGTCTTCGGTCGCGCACAAGGCACCGTGGGGGGGGGGGGGGGGGGGGTGCGTTCTCCGACGGCTGCCGCGTGTGGCGCTGCAGCGCGAACCCTATCTTGAAAACGATCTGCGATGGGGACAGAGTGCGAGTACTCATAGCTTCGTGCACGCTGTGTTTTTTTCGCCGCTAATTCGCGTTGAAGCTAGAGGCAGCACGAAGTTCAATTCGCTCGCTGCTGCTGCCGCGCTTCCTCGCTCCAGGGTTTTGACAGCGGGTTTCTGCGGTCATCGAGTGAGATGTGTTTATGTTTGCTTGTGCGCGCATGACACCATGCTTGTTAATTTAGTTAGTAAGCGAATGTTTGCAAGTTTATATGGATTATAAAACTACTATCCTTACTTCGCATAGCTGTCGACTAATTTGCTATCGCAATCGATGCTTCGCCTTTCGGGCGAAACTGCGACTTGTTATTCTAAATCTGCTATTAGCCCTTCCCGAAATGTTTAAATGGCTCAGGCCTCGTCCATATGGGCATAAAAACAGATTGGAATATTTTTACGGTATACTGGCCCTGGGAACAGAGACGCCCATCCACTGAACCCACCCTGCAGTGCGCGCCTCCCTAAAATCTAGTTCACTCGCAGCGCCCTCAGCTAGGGAGCGCTGCGCTGCTCGGCCCACTCAACCGTTGTCTAGTACACTTTAAATGGGGCTCCTGCTTTGCCCAGGGGCGCTGCGAAAATGGTGCTAAAGAGCGCCCTCTGTCCTGAACTGGGTAGTACCAATCTCAGTTGTCTGCTTCGGAAAGCACGTTTACAGTATGGACCCAGCGAATATTGGGCACCGAAGATGTTTCAGGGGTGGCACGCTGCGTAAAGGCAAGAAATTATGCAACGCCGAATACGTGTACGCCATTCAAGAAATAAGTGGCGAAGTTTTAGCGTGGTGTCAATCGCAAGTGAAGTGAGTCACATACAAAGTTGAACTTCAGGTAACGTTTGCACGCTGCTAGATTCAGGTGCACAAACACGAGAAAATGCTTGCTATAAATGAATTCGCGGCAGCAACAAGCAGACATCATGTGTACGGAACTGCTCGAGCGCACGACGGTACGCGCGGCGGCGGCAGCGGTCTTTCAACATGCCGCGAAACGACGGGCCTCCTGCAATCTGTTTTGGCTGCATGCCGCTAGACAAGTAGTTATGCCTGCACTGTAGTAGCGGCCATCTGTTCCTTTAGCAACTGATAAATAACTGATGCAATGCATATGAGCTCGCAGTAGCGTACGTGCGAATGGCGCACTGCAGCGCGATCTCGTGCTCTGCTCGCTTGATATAGCTTTTAATGACAGTGCTCGAACATCGATGTGCTGTAATCAATACTGCCTTGCTGAGCTGCGTTACGTGTTGGCTTGAGGTCAAGGATGAGCACATATAACTCTCGAACCTGTGCTGCTCATAGTGGGGTAGTGAAGTTATCCAGCGCGCCCCACGCTCCGCTGTGTGAGGCCTTGAAGGGAAACGGTAGAATCTGATGTTGGGATTCAGGCCCTCTTGCTCGTGGCAGCCCACAACGCAGCAGTAACAACGGTGACGCTTTTTCGAGGCTGAGCTAGGTCTCTCCGGATCTGCGTTGCCATGGGACACGGAGAGTCCGTTTTCGTAAAACTAGGCTGTGGCCAGCTCGCAGCGTGATCAGCTTGGTCTGTGAGAAGTGACGAACCTTTTCGCACTCGCAACAGGGCAGAAAAAAGTTTGAATCAACGCAAAACTGGGGCTAGAAACGTCCTTCGCCACAGCCAGAGCTCTAATGACCCTTTTCGTGCCGATCCCGTGGGCGCTGCCATGTTTGATCACTTGGTTACGCATCCATTGCTTGCCTCAACTGCCTACGTTGCCTGCTTGTTTACAATGGAAGTGTATGACGCTGGTGCAGCTTAGAAAAACTCTGTTTTGGGAGATATTGTAGACGGTGACGACACAAAGCTTTGATCACAGCTTCAGAGAACATGAAAAAGCGCTTTCGGAGCTGATTAAGGTATGTCCAAACGGCGCAAGCAGCATATATGGTGCTTGTTCTAAAAGCGGGGCTAAATATGTATTCCAAGCTATCCAAACATTCCGCTCATGAATTGAATCAGGATTAGTGTATTTTGCGCTTTGTTCTCTATTTGGCAAATATTTTGAAGTAGCGGCTTGTCAGTTTCTGACTCAGTGAAGTTCCTCGGTGCTGCCACTATCTGATTATTTTCTGCCTAATCGCTCGCAGGTGTGCTCAGTTCTGATAGATGTGTTCTTGCTGCGCACAAGGCTTGAAACTTAGCTGTTTTGTACATTCTAATACCTTGTAGCAAATATATATATATTGTGGACCGTCATAAAACATTCAGCTTCGACCATTCTTGCGCCATCGGTGTAGTCCGTCATTTATTGTGCGTATATTGTGTGCACCCATTCACTTATTCTTTATATGTCGGCGATAGAAATGGGCGTAAGTTTTCCTGCCATTTGGGATAAATGTGTATAGATAACGTGTGCAAAACTTAGTACTAGGACAGGAAGCGGTGCTACTCCCTTTGTCATTGTTTAACGAGTGGTACTCACTCTTGCCGACGTTTTGGGGCTGAAGCCCTCTCTTTGAAGGTTAGCGATACAATGCTGGCGGATGAGCGAATTTCTGTATCCTCGAGGAAAGCCGTACATCTCGAAGTGCCGGTAACACGTTCGGACACTTGCAGCAGCAGTCCGCGAACTTGGCCACACAGGTTCATTCCATTCCTTAACATGCCAGTCATTATTTTTGCAGCAAACTACTGCACACGTCTTCAATCCACATGATTCAATCTAGCATGATTGGAGCGCAGTGCACTAGTGAAAACTCAGTTGCATTTCCGACAGCTGATCGCACAGAAGCAAGGTAGAAGCGGTAATGATTTCGTATTCATGCGCGGTCGCTGAGGAGACGTATGGCGCGCCGCCGTAAGCGCCATCTCGTTTCTCAAAAACAAACTGCTCTGCGAAAAGGGTCAATACTACCCAAGCTGGTACTACCCAATAACTTTTTTCGCCGCCACCAGGCGCCACTACTATACCTCAAACTCCAGCACAAGAGGCCCATGCAGCCGACCTGGCCGTTCCAACAGCAGTGACAACAGCCGGAAGTGGCCGTGCGTGCGCCATCCACTTGCCGGATCCGCCAAAAATTCCATTGTTATAAGCACGAAAATCACAAGAAAGTGTGTGGGAGGTGCCGTCACACGGTCTGCGGAATGTGAACGGACGTGTTCTTTTTCGGAGAACGAATCACCTCGCTGTTCACAGCCACTGCCGGAGCACAAATGCCGAAGCCGTTCTGGCGCAGCGTGGCGCAATTTCGGTCAATTTTTTATATTTGGCGCAGGAATCTGCATTTGTATCAAATTGGCGCAGGTGTCCACCCCTGATTAGTTGATACGCTTTATTTTCCTGGTTCTACTGAAGATTGTATCAACGAGATTCCATTATATTGCACTCCTGCTTGGACCAAACTGGCCTACAGTATTGTGAAATAAACAAACACTGGCACATAGTCGTCGATTAGGTAGAAACAGTCTCAAAAAACTGTCCTCATTATCATGCAACCAGTTATGTCCACAGCCATGAAGGAAGTGAACAAAAAAAAATGTTTGGAACTGTCATGCTGCTATGTTACTGAGCCCTGCTCTGAAAAAAAAAAAAAAAAGCAAGCTAGTGCTCATGAATGCACTCTTGTATATTTTTATATGAGCTTGCTGTGCTGGACTTCTGAACATGTCATCGTACAACCTAGTGAAGTTTGATGAAGCTGGCTGGGTGGGACAGGCCACACTTCTATACATTGAGTTACAATGTCATCAAGAAGTATAACCCGTCTCGCTTGCTGTATTTTCATTTTCAGACTTCACTTCTGCCATACAGTAAACCCCTGGTAATTCAAAGCTGTAAAAACCGGAAAAACTTTTGAGATTAGCAAAATCACGAAAATAGAATCCCGCTGACCGCGCATAGACCACATGGAGCCTTTCCAAAATACTGCTTGTAATATTTTTGGTCACTTTCACATGCATTGGCACTGGAGACGTCAGTGTCTCCGGGCAACAGCGTTACTGGCACAGTGCCAAGACAGCATGCTTGGCACAGAGTCAAGACGATTGATCTTAATAGAATATTTGAAGCCAGTCATCTGAGCGTAACCATTTTCAGACATCCAGAAAGCTGACGCTGCTACTTTCCGCATCGTAATGAATTCCAGACAACTTCAAAAATGGAAACTACGGAAGAGTACAATTGTGATGACTTTAGCAGTAGTAGTCCACGAGTGACGCGACATTTATGCCTCACCGTAGAACGAGCATGAAGCGAGCGTCCTTATAAAGCCGCGATCTCGCTGAAACACTGTAGGCTCCCATGCTGACTTCTTGTGGGCACAGCACTTGGGATGATTGCGCCTGCTTAAAAGTGCCAATTCATACGCCTTGAGCACATTTATGCTTTACTGGCAGTGTCTTAAATGAGAAGGAAAGAAAAATTTAGAAAGACTTCGACTACCAGCTCACTGCTGCTTCGCGAGGCCACATCAAAATGGCAGTGAACTGCCGAGCAAGAGCATGTGAGCGGCGATATATAGAAAGAAGGGGCAAAGATAAGTGGGGACCGCGGCCAGGCGCAGAGTCTGCCTCGGCTAGCGAGCTGCTGCCGGATAAAAAGTGAGTGCAAGCGACACTACCGATGCTGCCCTGCTGCCTTTTTCCTGCATGGTATTTCCAAAGTAGAGATTTCAAAATATCTGGAGTCCGGCACAATAACTTTTTGAGATAAGAGGTGAAACACACATGGATTTAAACCACGGCCAGAAAAAAAAAAAAAGTTTGACTTAACCGATATTTTGCGATAGCAGATTGTGAGTTAACAAGGGTTTACTGTATTTTGAGTTTACAGAGACTGGAGAAGGTATCTGCATTTACTGGGACTGTGTTCCAGCTTGTCAGAAAGGCATCCTTAGCCTAGCCATTTGGAAAGTGGAAGCAAAAATCATCATTGAGTCCTCTAAAACAAAATTTAATGCAGTTTTTTTTTTAACTGCATGTGACAAAAGTTTACTGGTCTTAAAGTCAATTTCTGAAGACTTACATGTGACATGGGCATTTAAGCGCTCATAGGATGATGCATGCAGTTGCAATATGGATCACTGAGGACAAGAAAAAGAAACTTGTTACATAACACTGTCACTCTATATGTTGCGGTAATAGATGAATGGCACTGTGGCAAATCAGTTGTGTTCGCTTTTTCTCCGTCTAAGCAATGTTTTCGTGCAAACACAAATGCTGTTCAGGGGTTGCGGTTCTGAGTTGCTGTGCATGAAGCAAATGAGCCTCGCAACAGTTTGTCACAGCTTGATGTTGGGAAACCAGCTGTGCTCAAAAGCAGCAACACCGTGAAACTGTATCAACTTCTCATGTGCTATATCTGTATTTGGCACAACATTTTCCTTCCTTTGCAATGAACAGTGTGTGCAACGGCTTGAAACATTAATGTATTGTACTGCTCAAAGCCCATAAATGCAGCCTGGAGGTTGCTGTTGGCTGGCGTTCTTGCAGTGCCACCTGGGCAATGGTACTGGCCTATTTGTAGAAGCAGCATACACTATATGTGCAAAGAACAAGCAGACATATCGCTTTGTGTCAGGCCGAATTGGTTCCACGTCACTTCCATCATCAAGCTGTAATAGCAATGCTTTTTCCCATCTTCAGTATAGAAAACATGAATTTTTGCAAGATATTTCATAAAATTTTACACTGAACTTTCTCTGCAGCTACAATATCACTACCAATATTTTTATTGTGATAGCAATAAAAATATTGGTAGTGATAAAAATAAATTAATAAATTAAAATAAAAATAAATATTGGTAGTGGTAAAAATGTAAATTACTCCAGGCAAATTTCTACCGTCATTGTCGGCATTGCCGTGATGTTTCGTATAAAGTTCAAGTGCGATAAGATTACGGCCACGCACCGTATGCAGCAAGGGTGAGCTGAGAAGGATAGTGGCTTGATGTGACGTCTTCTCATGCTCGCAAGGGAGGAAGGCGGGGAGGGTGCACGCCGTCTTCTACTTCAGCTACGGCGGCTGAGCACTTCTGCGTGCGTTGTATCTTGTACACAATATGCAGTGGGTTCAAAGGCTAGTGGACCTGAGATAGCTGATGGCCTCATGTGCGCTGTGTTCTCACACACATAGTACGCATTGAAGCGAGAGGCAGCACAAATGGAAGTTCGCTTGCCACTGCTGCCGCTCTTCATCACGCGAGTGTCCACAGTCATAGAGTAAGATGTGTTTGTGTTTGCCTGTGTGCACGTGACAATGTGCTTGTTAATTTAGTTAATATAAGTGAATGTTTACAGCAGTTTATGCAGCTGGCCAAACTACTAACCTTACTTCGTATAGCTCTCTAATAATTTGCTATCGCAATCAATGCTTTGCCTTTACGAAAACTGCGACTTTTATTACAATGCAAAATTTCGCTGCAGTTGGTCTTTACCTTTGGCTTGTGCTACTTAGTAATAAGCTTTTAGGCAGGGGCACATCTGTGTGATTGAAAACAGTTGCTGCAGATTAGCAGATTTGCTTCTTTGCTTCTTTATAGTAGGGTAGTAGAATTGATACATGTTAAGCTCTCAATTGTATTTTTCAGTGTCTGATGACGACGAATATGAATGCAGTGAACAAGATTTTGTGACGGACACAGAAAAGGCAAGTCACTTTCTCTTGACAACTGTTCCTTCTTTCTTATTTTTTTAAACCTTGTGCTAGTGCTTGGCCGGGATAATTTAAAACTATTCCAATCTGTTTTTATTCCAAATCCGCCATGATACCTCCGCGATGGGTCAAAATGGCTCGGGCCTTGTCCACATGGGCACGGTGCCCGCCCGTATGGGCTGGACGTGAGCCATTTTGATTAATCACGGAGGACTTATGGTGGATTTGGAATAAAACAGATTGGAATAGTTGTACGTTATCCAAGCCCTAGTGTTGAATGAAAACGAGGTTGCTAATTATTCTAAAGTTCAAATTTTCAGATCAAGTGGGGGAAAAAAAAGCTGAAAAACAGTCACTGGCAAAAAATTGCCATTTAAATTTTTTTTTAAAGTAGCTGCTTTTATTCAAATTATTCTGGCATCCAGGAATTTCTGCCCAACAGGTGTAAAGGATGTGCAACCATTGCATCGTGTGCTGGTGGTTGACTTCTTCTCTAGCTTTCTGAATATCCATGACACATTGCAGTGCAGAAAAGCAGTGAAGTTATGTCCATTCATTTCGTAGACTGGAGCAGTAATGTATACTATACCTAACTGTTTTTACATTTTTGAGATATTGAAATATGTTACTAAACCTGAAGGGGGGGACCTCTGTGCAAAGTTTCACTGCAAAAACTCGAAGGCCAGAAGTAAGCTGAGACTGAAACATCCATTTTCTTCCATTTAATTCAGATTTTAATTACACTCTTGGGCAGAGATTTGTCAGCAGCTTGTTATTTGTCCAGACTTGCATTCTTGTCTTACATGCTTCTTTTTCTCAAAGGGTCCTGTGCAGGGTCACTTGAATGCAGTGTCCACCGTCGCATAAGATGCAGTGAAAAGCCACTAACGTCCTGTAGGCATATGCATTCATAATCAAACAGTTCGAGTTCCTTGGTGAAACAGTAATGGACATAGTACTTGCATGCACCACTCAGGTTGTGTACATCCTTGCATTGTCATTTGCAATTGTGCACCTAGGACATGGGGCAAGACATGTGGCCTTGCACAACAACCTTAGCTGTTGTGGTCCTGTTTTAACAATAGCAAAGTTTTTTTCTTAAACATGAAGATAAATGTACCATCTTTGTCCAATGTTTTGAATCCACTCCTGGAATGACAGGGTATCCCTGGTTTCTGTGGCGTGGTTCCTGTAAATTGTGTGGTGCTCCTTAGCTCAGGAGAGTGACCAGTGATGTTTTACAGGAGGTTCCTGTATACATCCAAACATCACGTGTAATCACACAAATTTGCGAGAGGTACTTAACATAATGATCATTTCAGAGAGAAAAGGTACCTTGGAAGAAAAATATGTATTTCCATCAAATTTTCTACTGCTTTCTTTCTTTTGTTTTTTTTTTTTTTGCAATTATATGGACACTCCAGGTGAATTTTCAGCGTTGCCCTGAGGTTCCGTATAAAGTACAAGTACAATAAGATGGTGACAGGTCGTATGCTGTGGGTGCTAAGGAAAGCCTGCTAGGTTGAGCTGAGAAGGATGGTGGCTTGGTGCGCGCCATCCTCCTGCGCAACCATTGTTGAAGGTCACGTGGTCAAATACACACAAAGGCGGGGAGGGGGGGAGCTGAGCACATGGTAATGAGGTGAGCGCACCTCTCTTCTAGCCTGGTCATGGCAGCGCATGGCTGTCCCCGCATGCGCCCTATCTTGGCGGTAATCATCAGAATGACAATGTGCAAAGGTCCCGTGAGCCAAGATGGCTCGTCGATTCATGTGCGCTGTCTTCGCCTAGTGTTGGAGGTCACGTAATCTCAAGTTACAAAGAAGCGTTGAAGCAAGAGGCAGCACGAAGCCTTTGCTTCCCGACGCTAACACTCATCATGCCGGCATTGTGACAGCAAGTGAGATCTGTTAATATTTGCTTGTGTGCACGTAACACCATGCTTGTTAATTTAATTAGTAAGCAAATGTTTACTGCAATTTACACAGCCAATAATACTATGAAATAGTGTGCCTAATGTGGGTAATTTTTACTATATTGGCACTAATTACACCCGTACCATTAATTTTACCTACTCTGTGACTTCTTGTTTCGTTGAGACCTAAATTTTTATATATCTTTTACGACCCCCTACGACGCTCTGGAGGCATGAAAGGGCTGTTTTTTAACCAAGAGGCCAGATAGATACCCAGATTCCAAGTACACTAGACTCGTGTGCAGCCGCCAAAGAAGATTTTGTCTTCAAAGGTTGTGCAGGTCATGTAGTTAACCATCATGATATCTACATGATATCTACATCATGTAGATAACAGATAACCGGTTAATAACCGAATATATAACAATGTGCTCTAAGAGGGAAATGCAGTTGAGGATGTCAGAGAATGCTGTGGTGGGATAGGGTTAGGAAATTTGCAGGTGCAGTGATGACAATTGATAATGAAACTATAAATACCACGGTAGCCGTAGGAAAAGAATATTTCATTGTTGCAGGTACGCACAGCCAATGAGGCACATAAGTGGGGCCTACACGTGCACATTCCACATAATTCAAATCTTGGATGTTCGCCTTGATCACATAGGAAGTAATTATGAAGGGATGATTGTTACAGCGTTTTAGCCTATCCTTACCCACTACTGCGATGTGCACTCACTTAGACTATTTGCGCATCTGCAGGCACTCGGCACACGTATACCTGGCACATTGGGGGCAGAGCATCCCAACTTATGTTCTGTAGCCATATTTTATAACGATACATTTCATTTGCCATTCTTCATTTATTATCGACTTTTCCCCATGGTATTTTTATACATTACATTTCTGTACCACTCCTGCACGGGCTGTGAAGGGCCTGCAGTATATTCATATGAAAAAAAATATATTCCGTTGTACAAACATGCTGGCCACAGCGATACTGGTGGCACATTGGCGTCCAAGCCAGTAATGAAAGGCAAAAAAATTACACCATCTTCCCATAGGGGAACCCTGAGTAGTATGCGAAGCAGCCATGGGGTCCGACTCAAGTTCCCATTAGTTTTCAGTTCGTCGTTTCCGTTAGGTTGAGGTACATAGCTACCGGCTTCACGAGCCCGAAGTTCAGGATCGGCCTGTCGCAGCGTCGTTGCCGTTTCGTGGCAGCGGCTCGAGCCCTCTTCTCTGCGGCGCTGTCCGTGGCACTCATCGCGGCGTTGCGGGAGGAGAATGAGAGGAGCGGAGCGCGCGCGCGCGTCATTATACCGCGAGCTACAGTGGCGCCCCCCAGCAGAGTATGCAGCGCCTACCGTCGCACCTCTAACCTAAGCTGCTTTACATTATCGCGCGCGGAGCCGCAGGTGTTGCCATTCGTTGCGCAATCCGGAGAGGAGAGGAGCACCGGAGAGGAGAGGATGAATGCCGAGAGGAGAGGAGATGAGACAATGAGAGGAGGGGGATCAGGATGCGCATGCGCAGTGCGGGTGAGGAGCGTCGGAGAGGAGGGGGAGGAGGATGCGCATGCGAAGTGTGGGTGTGGACGCCGCAGGGCAGATGGATGGAGGTAGGGAGTGACATAGCCCCGACCATAAGATGCTTCACATCTAAAAGAAAAATAAAATGAGTCGTTGCAACATATGGCCTCCAATCTACACTCGCATTTAATTGTGGTAGCAAATATATGGACACTCCAGGTGAATATCCACTATCAGCGTTGTGGTGAGGTTTCGTATAAAGTCCAAGTTCGATAAGATAGCGTCCCGCGCGCCGGATGCTGCGAGTGTGAGAGAAAGCATGCAAGGATGAGCTGAAAAGGACTGTGGTTTAATGCGCACCATCCAACTGCGCACCTAATGTTGGAGGTCACGTGATCAAGTGCACACAAGTGGGGCAGAAGTTGAGCTCGTGGTTCAGCCCACGGTTCAGCCCAGCCATGGCTGCGCATGGCTGTTGGCGTGGCTAAATGCATATGTGGCCCACGTGCCATATAGTGATCTGCAGTGAATGCAAAGATTGGACGAGCCGAGATTGCTGGTTGCTTCATGTGCACTGTTTTTGTGTGTCTAGTATTGGAGGTTGCGTGATCTCCAATACTAGGCATTGAGGTCGCGTTTCGGAGACGTGTTGAAGTAAGAGGAAGCACGAAACGTTCGCTCCCCTCTGCTTGTGCTCTTCATCACGCTGTTGGGACTCGGAGTAGCGTTTAGGCCAGTGATCCTTCAGCCATAGGGATGAGTACATCCGGGAATAAGAGCAAGGGAAAAATGGCTTTCTTCTACAATATCTACAGTGGCTCCAGATATGGAAGCCCACTCTATGTAGGAGCACTTTGACTGTCTGCTCACTACATATCTCTGCACACATGAGAACAGTTCAGGACACACCACTGCACCCAAGGTGTCCACTTTGTACAAAACAGTCGTCTTCCGTAGTTGACCCGACTAGGGAATCTGATGACCTTGGTGCTGCCAATCAGAGGGGTCGTATTGTTCACAGAACTCCGCCTCTAATGTTGCACCCTTGCCCTCGCATTTGCCCCAACTGTATGGCCATCTGGGAAACCGAGATCGTCGCCGTTCCAACGGTAGTAAATCCACGAAGTTGGCCCCTCGCATCAATCAGTGGCATTTCCGCGACGGTCAGCTTGTCATGGTCGGTGTCGGGCACTGTCGCCAGGTAGGCAGCCGCTGATGAAGGGGGTGGCATCGGAGGAAACACCCAAAGGATGCGCGCTGCCAATTTGGGGTGCTTGTTTGCTCGTCACCAACGGTGTCGGGCACTGTCGCCGTCTGGGCGACGCTGATGAAAGGGGCTGCCTCGATGGAAACAACCAAAGAATGCGCCCTGTTGATTTGGGACGTAACAACACCAGCAGTCATAGAGTGCAATCTATTCATGACATTTGCCTGTGTGTGCGTGACTCCGTGCTTGTTAATTTAATTAGTAAGTGAAAGCTTACTGCAATTTATACGGCTGATGAAACTGTGAACCTTAGTTTGTGTAGTTGGTCTTATACAGTGGAATCTCGATGATACGATCACGTCTAATACGAATTTCCGGATGATACGAATTTTTCTGAGATCCCGGCCGAGCCCCATTACTTTGCAACGTGTTAGAGAACGGTTGTTACGAATCAATTTTCGAGCCGCGTCGGTTGATACGAATAAATGCCGCCCCACCGATGGCAGCGAAAGAGAACAGCGAGCAGTCACGTGCATTTTCCCTTTCTCTTTTGGTGAGGAGGCACGGACGCGGCGCCGGACAGCGCGGAAGCCGCGACTGGGCGCCAAGAGTTTGAAGCGACGCCGCTTTTGTTGCTTTTGTGCTTTTCCTTTTGTCTCTTCGCTCGCTGCGGCGGCCGCTCTTCCCCACGCGCAGCCGCCGCGGCAAGCGAAGGCTCGTGCGGTCTATCGCTTCAACGGAAACTGAGCGGCGTAAGCACGGCGCATACAAAGGTCAGAGCCGTGTGGAGATCGCTTTCAAGATACGGTGCGCGCGACAACACCGACAGCCGGCACAGACGCAAAGTAGAAGAACGCATTTGTTGGCAGAGTAAAAGCCCCCCCCACTCCCTCCCTCCCGCGCTACCTTCCCGCTTTGCTCCTTTCGCATGGGAGATTGCGTCGCCAGTTACCCTTGCGCTCGGTTGCAAGATACGTATTTGGTGACGTAGCACAGCGTCGCCACGCCCCCCTCCCCCTCCCTCCCTTAGCCCCACGGCCTCTCGCGCCACGGAAGTCGCGTTTTCTCTCCGCTGTGCGTTCACTCTCCGTGAAGGCGCACATCCCCCGCGCGCTTTTACTGGCACATAAGGCGCGCAATGACGACGCCCTTGGACTCATGCTCCACGTCTCATGCTCCTCCTCTGTATCGCCCTCGTTGATCTCCTCGGAAAGTTTTCATTTTTTCCAGGGGGGGCTGGGGCCTGACCAGTTTTCCGAGCCCCACCCATGTATGCATATATATATATATATACATAACCTTTACTAACAGTTACACTGGAAACTTCCTGTGACCTCAAAAGATTGTTCACTGGAGTGACGAGCTTATATGAGTGTTTGCAAGACCTCAGAGTAGGAGACAACTCAGTTTTACAGCCTGAGTCCCCTCGCACCGCCAAGAGACTGGCTTCTCTTGGTTGAGCCATGCGACAAGCGGTTTCAGTTAAACACGTTAGGGAGATACATGTGTTTTGTGCGTATTAAGTCGCACAAGTACACATCTATGAAAAAGCAATGTAACGCCTTGTAAAAGATTTAATAGAAAAGATACAATCAAGAAATCTTTTCCTGACGAAAGGTCAGTTATTGAGAAGATAAGACCTAACATACATAAACATTAAACGATATATAACAATTTCTGACCACAACTTATGGCTAGAATTATTAGCGTAAGTATAATGTGATTCCATAACGCCATAGTTTCATTACATGTCAAAGCATGCCTTATGCCACTGGTTTCGTTTATTTTCTGGAGGCAGAACAAAGGATTATAGAGTAAAAATTATCAGGTGCCCAAATAAATAAACATAATAACAAATAAATAAATAAGACAGCGGTATCTCGAAAGCGCCAAAGGACTCGATAGCAAATATAGGAACAACGTGGATTGTGTTATTGAGAGGCAAATGCAGCATACGACAAATAAAAATTAATAAGGAATATGCACAGATAGACTAGGGAGTTTTACAAATAGCGCAACCACGCATCTTTTCTTACCCAAATTCCCTCACTCTGCTTGCGCTGTTCTGGAGCCCATTTTCGTTCCTTTGTATAACTTTTTGCGTTGTTTTCTAAGCCAGGTGGTTTGTTTTGACTTGTAAGTTGGTGCCTTTTTCTCTCCTATTAAAGACATCAGTTCGTTGTCTGATGCGATGATTTCAACATCATTGAAAAAAGGGCATTTGATCTGGAAATGAAGTCGTCGGAAATCTTATGCAAATTTAATTTGGCGGGACAGTTCTTTGTCTGCGTGAAAAAATTGCCAGATAGTTCAAACGGGCCTGTCCAGTCGTCGACCGCAAGTACATTTTCAGTCACTGAAGGCAAGAAAAGGACCTCTCAAAAAAAATTAAATTATGTGGTTTTACGTGCCAAAACCACGATCTGATTATGAGACACGCCGTAGTGGGGGACTCCGGAAATTTGGACCACCGGGGGTTCTTTAACGTGCACCTAAATCTAAGTACACGGGTGTTTTCGCATTTCACCCCCATCAAAATGCGGCCACCGTGGCAAAAGGACCTCTCAGATGTGGTCGACGAGACCGGTATGGACAACGCAATTTTTTTAGCTTGGCCATTTCCGGCAAAAGGTTGCGCAGGTGTTCACCCTTTCCCACCGTAAACATGTGCACGACGTCCCCAAATGTGTGCAATGATGCCGACCTTTGCTGGCTTAAAATTTCAATCAGCATATCTCTGTCAAAAATCGGGAGTCCTGGTTCAAGGTCGTCACCGTATAACTATGTTATATATGCTTCGTCTTCCTTCCCTATGGCAAGCTGCTTAATGTGGGACTTATGCTGCCACATATCAGGTGGATACCTGTTGTTTAACAAAGACAGCACTGTGTCAAGTACTTCATAGAACCTCTGGCAGTACATGTCACTCGCTGATGGAAACACGTGAGCTGAGGAACCTTCATAATAGCGGCGTGGGGTCTTCTTTCGCCTAGCGGCTAGAACACACGGGTCCTCAACTTCTACTTTTCCTGCCTCTGCCATACATATGTGGGTCACGCGCTTCATTTTGAAGTTAATCTCCGCCGAGTTCAAGCTTGGGCCATCCGAGATGGCTGGGGTCCCTTCGCGTGCGCTGTCTCCCCGCACGCCTAGTGTTATGTTTCCGCTGGTGCTTATACGGTGGAAAATACGCTTCCTTTTCAGCGTCAGACGGGTTCGGGCGAAGTACCGATAAGCGAGGTGCTCACTATTGGTTTTGTCGTTGGTGCTCATGCTGTGTTTGTAGCCGGTGCACATTGCCACATCCGCAGCCGCGGTAGAAGCGAGCTCGACGCCTGTTTTATATTTCTCCTTTTACTGCGACTGCAATTGCATGTATCGACACCCCAGGCAAGTTTTCGCTGTCGTCATCGCTGTGATATTCCGTATAAAGTCCAAAAGTCTTAAGAGTGAGCAACGCTGTGGATGGGAGAAAAAGCGCGTAACACTGAGCTGAAAAGGATGGCGGCTTGATCGACATTATCTTCCCACGCCGTCAATATTCGGGTTAGTTGGAGGTCACGTGATCAAATGCGCGCATAGGGAGGAGAGCACGCGTCTTCTCCTCTAGCCCTGCCGCAGCTGCAAATTGCTGTGTGCGGTTGACGCTTACGCGGCCCACGTGCCATATTCAATTGTTGGTAATCATTGGGGGGTGCAATGATCTTTTTTTTTCTGAGTTCTAGTAGAAGATATGATGCGCATGATTTCGAGTGAATCCGGCTTGGCCTCACTTCGGTTACTAAGTTATTTATATATATATATGACCTCTGCATGCACGTTGCGATGTTTCCATCCCCAATAAATGTTGTAAATTATTATGAGTTTTGTTTTCATGGGTCGCTAGCATTTCCTACCGGAAAGAGAAGCAATGCTGAGACACATATCATTCATGTGTATTTCACACACCGTTGATAAAAGACTCTGCCGAAGGGGTCACTGAAGTCTGCAGGTCTTTTTCAGTGTCAAAAAAGTGTGCAAAGCATTTTGTAGCGAGTTGAACATACAGCAACATATTGATTCTCTAGACATAGACTATCCATATCATTAGAAATAATTATTAGTTGGCTAGCTCTTTCTCTTTAAAAATATAATAAACTTTGTCCTGTGTACACATTGAAATATAATGTGTCTGTAAATGGTGTTCACACTGGAAATTTAAATAACATGTTGGAGTTAAAAAATACGGATGAGGGAGCCGCCGTTGGAGCTTCTAATGCGCTTATTTTCCTATTGCCAGGATTTTCAGAAATAAAGCGAAATTATGAATAAAAGCCGTGCACGTCCGCGTCAACAATGATGCAGTGAGCTTTTAGGCACAATAACATTGTAAGGGAAAATGTAGAGGCAACTCAAAAGAAACCTTAAACGGTTTGGGTAACAGGACTCTGGTACTGACATTTTAGAAGCGGGGGGGGGGGGGGGGGGGGGCTCTGCCCCCCCCCCCCTCCCCCCCTTGAAAATTTTGGAGGGGGCTTGATCCCCGGAGCCCCCCCGTAGTCGGCGCCTATGTCCTCTCCCATCGGTGGGCGCACCTCGTTGAGAAGCGTGCTCGCTACCGCCCTTGTCGGCGAGATTTTACCGCGGAAGCCGCATCATAACCGGTATTTCGTCTCACGCGGCTGCACTGTAAGCGGTATGCGTATACATGGAGTTCTATGGGAGGGTAAACGGGAGTCGGAAAAGGCCGCATTGTAGCCAGTTCTTCACTATAAACGGTTACGTTATAAGTGATCTATACTGTAAATGCTTTTTACGTGCATGTGCCTGAGTGAGTTCACCTCTGACTCTTTAATTTATCTAGTTTTAATTGTGTTTCGATGATATGAATTTCGGCTAATACGAATATTTTTCGTGACCCCGTGAGATTCGTATCATCGAGGTTCCACTGTACATCATTGCCATCACTATCAATGCTTTGCCTTTAGAGCAAAACTATGACTTCTTTTTTTTTCTTTGCGTTTTTGCAAAGGCTATTCAATGACTGCCTTCAACATCAATAAGTGATTTATTGTGGCTTTGGAAATGCCTGCTCACTTTCATCCATCGGTGTTAGTTGATGTTGGTCACTAGTACTTCCACAATTGCAGGCTTTAGTCAGTATTGGTTTGTATGGATGGCTCTTTGCTTACCTCTCCTTGACAACCCAGAGATTGTATGGAAAGTTTAAATCTGTGGTACTTGTAGGCCACAAGTCGGAAGTGACATGTTTGCAGAAGTCTGCACAGTCTATGTGGGAAAAACATACAGCCTCGCTCAGGGCACCAGCTCTATTGAAACCTTTGCTACTCTGTTCAGCACCTCAATATAAATGTTCAAATTAACATCATGAAGTTATTGAAAGCAGTGCGGTGGCATCATGCCACACTCATTGCTCACAACAGCTAAGACCATCACAGATGTTGGAAACTTTGTGCACATGACTGTAGGCACCTGGTAAGAGGTTACACAAGGCCACCTTTAATTTCACCTGCTAAATTTTCAATATTGGTCAAAATTCCTTCATTAGAAAATAGAAAAAGGCATTGGAGGATGTCGTGCTCCTCAGGATACTACACTAAGACTTCCTGTGCATGAGGACATTTAATACCAGCCCTAAGTGATGAGGAGGGGAAATTGATATCTCATAACTTCTGGGAAAAAAAATTGTCCTTCATTCCAAGCAGGTGTTGAGCAAGCTCAAGTATCTTGAGCATGACATGTCATGTCTGATGGGAATAATCTTGTGCAAGATTGAAAAGTTGCAGGCACTTCAGGTTTATTAGCTATTATCACGCTGCAATTAGTCATGCAAGTAATCCATCTGATATGGCTGTGCTATGTGCCACAGGTGGCTTCTAATAAATGTTTCAAATAAAGAATGAACACCTTGTATAAGCTGGAAAGCAATGCCTACTAGTAAGGCCTCCGTCCTGTTGAAAATACAGTGTACAAACATCATTTTCCATGTGTTTTATGTGTGTTTTTGGCTATTTTCATTACCACAAGCTTTCTAAGATCAACCGGCATTTCATAACTAAGCACAGAAACATGCCAGCTTTTTATTTGTAAAAAGAAATTGGCAGAACCCATCTCACGATGGCTGTTGACGGTAATGCGTTAGCATTGAATCAATATAGCGGCAGAACGTATTGCCACCATCGAAACGAGTTATGTATGAGGCGTGTACTGCAGCGGGATTCTTATACACTTCCCTAAGAACACTCGGCACCATCTAACGCCGCTGCCGCGAAGCCTGGGTGGCATCCAAAATACACTGCATCGGACAATTTTAAGGGATCTTTTTCGTCATTGTAGAGTGGCACATTCCCAGTGGCACATAGCTAGTTACCCTAGTTGGTGTCAAAGACATTCATTGAAGAGCGGCACACACCTACTGGCACATACCCAGTGACTCAAGTTGGCATCAAAGAGGTTCACTTAAAGGGTCCCTAAAACGGTTCGGACAAATTTTGTAGACGTGTAGGGTACAGCTACAGTAAAAAATTCGCGTCACAATTTAAGAGAAGCGTCTCATATTAAGAGAGCTACGGACGATTACAAGTTGCCCTCCTCCCTAGCCATGCATTTCCTCCTCAACTCGTTCGCCGAGTGATCGGAGCTAAGCTCCGCCTTCGCTGGCTCTACGTCATGTTGTGACGTACGTTGTCGTCTACTTCCAGTTGTCTTAAGCCAGCGCGCGAAGGCTCTCCAACCTCTCCGCTAGCCGCCCGGCCGTCGATCCCCAGCGAGAGCGAGCAAGCCGCGTGCGTTGCGAGCGTTCTGTCGCAGCGCCGAGTGTGTCCGGTATTCCGGTAACCATAGGCGAGCTGGGTGTTTTGACGGATAGCCAGAGGCGTAAACTAAAGCCCCTCCATACCGCTGTGATGATGGAGCTTCGTAGATGTACATGATGCAGCCTGATCGGTATGCACGGTCCAGCCATCTGGTGGCGCAGAGCTTAAACAGCCAAATACAGATCTAGTGTTCCTGTATGCAAGTGTAAAACATTTGAAACATATAAAAAGACGTGTTCAAGATTACGCCCCTGCCAAAAATTTGAGCCAACAGCAAAGTAGAAAAAACTTGGTTACTGCTATATTAGCTGTTTGTTTGGTTGAGCTTTGTGCCGCCAGGTGGCTGCACCGTGCAAGCAGTTCACGTTTGCCCTTCCATTCATCACGTAAAACGTGGTAAAACGGCCATTAAACTTACGCTTGTGTTCACCTGAATACCGGACAAGCTAAATTCTATTGTGGCAATCCTTCGACGTGAAGTGGCGGCCGCAAATGCATAGATGCTGGCGCCGTTTGGATTGGTTTGGATACCGAAAGTCCGATGCGCCGCAGCCACTCCGCTAGTCTGCTGCCTTGCAGCGGGGCGCGATGTCACAGCTTGACATGTCGCCGATCGCTACGTTTGCAGCCCACAACGCAAGGACGAACCATGGTGCTTGCGAAAAGAAAGAACAATACCAACACTGACCGCGCAGCTCTCATCAACACGGAGCACGTTTTAACACAAGCAGACGACACTTGCTGTGGCCGGAAGTGCTTTTAGTGTAGTGATAGATGTCCTTGTGCATTCTCTTTCTGTTACTTTCTTTTTATATCAACAAATTAACTAACATCTAAACTATTACGAACAACATTTGTTCACCATAATGTTGGAAAAATTATTGATGACGCGTCCTGGGCAGCCAATCTGATAGTTGGCCCAGTGACGTGTTATGGGCAAATCGCGTCATTTGGGCACAAAACTCAGCCGCTTGGCATGCTGTGATCGGTAGCGATGTACCTTTTTAAAACCTTATAATAAATTACACGCTTTACGTGGAGCGCTTAGATGCATCAATGAATGATTAGAAGGACCTACTCTAACGACTCAGTACGTTTGTATAAAATCGTCAGAATCGTTTCAGGGTCCCTTTAAGACCAGCACAGACTGAAGGCTCACACATCGGTGACTTGAGGAGGTCGCGCGGCCATTTGTGACTCGCGACCAAAAAGCAACTGAAGGCGACCGATGCTCATACCGGCAAGCCCGGCTGAGCACGACCTACAAGTCGCAATCCCGGAGATTATCGTTCTCAGCGAGAACTCTAGGAATCTACGCAGTTCACGCGCACTTTGCTGGCACTATGTACATCGGTTTCGCGTTCCAGCAACAGCCATGGATTTTGATTCGAGCAAAGAGGAAGTGTCGTCCCTGTGCTGATGTGCTCTGCCGTGGTGTCAGCTGTGGCACTGCGCAAGCCTCCAAAGAAAACGCGACGCTGGTGCGCCCGTGCCTCCACTCACGAGAAGTGGCTGGCCACGCAAGCCACCTCCTGCTCGATCTTCACGCGCATGACGAGTATTATCGAGAGTAAGTTGTAATTTCTAGTTCGCGTTGCGTGGGAATTGGCGAGTACTGTTAAAGCGAAGATGTTCGCCAGCTGTTCACCTTTGGGTGGCGTGCTCATCCAAAGAACGGCAGCTGGAAAAGGGGGTTTCTGTTTGTTGTGCTTCCTTTTGCTGCTGTTTAGCTTCCAGCGAATGCCACCGCGTACATTCAACACGTTGCTCCAACTGCTGCGTCCAAGCATCACAAGGCAAGGCACCAATTACCAGCCTGTAGTCTGCATGGTGGCATGGACATTGCATTTGGCGTGGCACAGGAGGATGACGGACGAAAACACATAACATCACTTTTGGCGCGGCACTGATTGGTTGAGCAGTGAGCGATTGGCCAAAAATCGTCGCTTTTTGAGAAAAGCGACCATTTGCGACTGGTCGTTTTACGAACAACTGAGGAAATTTCAGTATTATAGAGGGAAGGTGTGGGTGGTTAGTTGCATTGCATTTTAGCATGCATGGAATAGATCCCCTTTTTCGAAGGTGCTTCTGGTCCCAAGTAAGAATTGTCAACAAACAAGGTTAATAATTGAAGCAACAAAGATTTCAAGCTTTGATTCTGAGTGCATGAGCATTCCACCTCACAGCCTTTTAGACAGATGAGATTGCTTTTATTGATTGTTCATGATAATGTGATATACACTTGATCCATATGTGATATCATACACGTGATCCATATAATTCCGGTTCAATGTTTATATAGTCTGTTGCTTCTAAATAAAATTTCGGTTGTTAGACCAGCACTTGTCCTGTCTTCTTATGTCTTTGGTAGTTTGTGCACTGTCCAAAAATGGATAGTTTCTAACTCGCCTGCTTTTCTATTATTCTACAGTTAACATCTTTGACAGAAATCTGTCTGGTTGAGTGAAACTAAAGGGTGAAAATGTCTCCAATCATGTTATGAGGACAATTTGGCCTCCTCAATGTGCATTTTCTTTTTTAATGAAACTTCTATCTACATTATTTAGTGCACTTTGGTAATATGTGCACCAAACGACACAACTCGGGGGTTGTGTAGTTTTTCTGCAAACAATTTTAAAGGTTGGTCTACGTTCAGGCAACAATGAGACCTTCATAGAGCAATGAGGGTGAGACGCTCATTGTTGTGGCTGGATAAAGGTTCGATAGAGGAGGGCGAACAGCTGTGTCATCACACCATGCAGCAAGTAAAGTTGGCTGAATATACCCGCCGTGGTTGCTCAGTGGCTATGGTGTTGGGCTGCTGAGCACGAGGTCGCGGGATCTAATCCCGGCCACGGCGGCCGCATTTCGATGGGGGCGAAATGCGAAAACACCCGTGTACTTAGATTTAGGTGCACGTTAAAGAACCCCAGGTGGTCCAAATTTCCGGAGTCCCCCACTACGGCATGCCTCATAATCAGATCGTGGTTTTGGGACGTAAAACCCCATAATTAAATTAGTTGGCTGAATAACCACTCTTTCATCATCATCATCAGCCTATATTTATGTCCACTGCAGGACGAAGGCCTCTTTCTCTCCCTGCGATCTCCAATTACCCCTGTCTTGCGCTAGCTGATTCCAACTTGCGCCTGCAAATTTCCTAACTTCATCACTCCACCTAGTTTTCTGCCGTCCTTGACTGCACTTCCCTTCTCTTGGTATCCATTCTGCAACCGTAATGGTCCACCGGTTATGCATCCTACGCATTACATGGCTTGCCCAGCTCCACTTTTTCCGCTTAATGTCAACTAGAATATCGGTTATCTCCGTTTGTTCTCTGATCCAGACTGCTCTCTTCCCGTCTCTTAACGTTAGGCCTAACATTTTTCATTCTATCACTCTTTGTGCAGTCCTTAACTTGTTCTCGAGATTCTTTGTTAACCTCCAAGTTTCTGCCCCATATGTTAGCACCGGTAGAATGTAATGATTGTACACTTTTCTTTTCAACGACAGTGGTAAGCTCCCAGTCAGGATTTGGCAATGCCTGCCAAATGCACTCCAACCCGATTTTATTCTTTTGTAAATTTCCTTCTCATGATCAGGGTCCCCTGTGAGTAATTGACTTAGATAAACATACTCATTTACAGACTCTAGGTGCTGACTGGTGATCCTGAAATCTTTTTCTCTTGCCACATTATTGAACATTATCTTTGTTTTTAAAGCAAAGCTTTATATGGCTAGGCGAAATCGCCTCTGTACAGAAAAAGTATCATCATCAGCATTGGCTCTAGCGTCGTCTTTTTCCACAGCTGACTCGCTGGCACTCCTTGGGTTGCACTCGTGTTCGGCACATGCTCATGCCATTGCTCCCGCGTTCGTCATCTGCTTCCACAGCTGGCTGTGTTGCCGCTCATCATTTCAGCTATAATTTCACTTCTCTTCAGTCGTAATGGGAAAGCCACGTTTACGGGGTATGAGCCATTGCTTAAGGGGGTATGATCCATTCATTGTCTTACGTAACGGACAAATTTAATTTTGAAGCAATTTAATTTCGAAGAATCGCCAGCGGCAATGGCGACCAAATGCTGCTAACCACGCCACCGAGCAAACTCGAGACATCGAACACAAGCGACAACGGCGGACTGCGGGCATACCGTCAGAGATGTCAATCTCTCCCTCGCAGCCGAACATGTGTGTAACCTCATAATTGATAAATACTTTAATGAACCCTCGGGATTAACCCAGTGATAAACACTGGGGCCGCATGTTTCAGCTTCGCTGGTTAACCATCTTCACGGAGTGGAAGGGCCGACGAATTTTCTGTATATTAATCTTCAACCCCACTCTTGCACTTTCTCGGTTAAGGTCCTCAATCATTTGTTGTAATTCGTCCCCATTATTGCTGAATAGGACAATGTCATCTGCAAACAGAAGGTTGCCGAGATATTTGCCACTGATCCTCACTCCTAAGCCTTCCCAGTCTAATAGCTTGAATACTTCTTTAAAGAATGCAGCGAATAGCATTGGAGAGACTGTCTAATTGCCTGGCCCCTTTCTTGATAGGCAACTTTCTACTTTTCTTGTGGAGAACCAAGGTAGCTGTGGAATCCTTGTAGATATTTGCCAAGACATTCACGTATGCCTCCTGTAATCCTTGATTACGCAATGCCTCTGACCGCTGGAATCTTAACTGAATCAAATGCCTTTTCATAATCTATGAAAGCCATATAGAGAGGTTTATTGTACTCCGCACATCTCTCGATTACCTGATTGATGACATGGATGTGATCCATTGTAGAATATCCCTTCCTGAAGCCAGCCTGTCCTCTTGGTTGATTGAAGTCGTGTCGCCCTGATTCTATTGGAAATTATCTTGAATATTTTATACAGTACTGAAAGCAAGCTAATGGGCCTATAATTTTTTAATTCTTTAACGTCTCCCTTCTTATAGCTTAGCATAGTATTATGTTGGCATTCTTCCAGTTCTCTGGTACACTTGAAGTCATGAGACATTGCATGTAAAGGGCCGCAAGCTTTTGAAGCATGATATCTCCTCCATTTTTTATTAAATCAACTGTTATTTAATCTTCTCCGGCCGCTTTTCCCCGGGTCATGTCTTGCAAGGCCCATGTCGTGCAAGGCGAAGTTTTCGTACAACTATGGTCCTTGACGTGAAAGGCCCAATGCCCAATATCCATTTTCCCACCCGAGAGAGAAACTCGCAGATAACAGACGAGGTATATTCAATGAACTTTTTATAATACACCTTCATGCAGGCTCATGTTCAGAGGTGTAACGAAATGGGGGACCATGGACCGTGGGCTGCATGTACCAGGCGTCCCGGTTCGTGGGGTATGTCACTCATGGTGGCAACCCGTCTTCCCACTTGATTGGCTCGTATGTCATACTAATTCGTAATGCACAAGTTGGCAGACACCAGCGACCTTGGCGGACATCAAAACGTCTCGGAAAGAGCCCATAACAGCTATTGCTGTGAAAAAATGGCCAGATATCATCAGTAGAGAATTGTTTAAGTGAAGTGATAGCTTTGTGGTATAAACCAGCTGAGATGTCCAATAGCGTGTGATGCAAGTGTGTATGTGAAAGCAACGACAATACGATGGCACGACGACGGTATGATGAAATGGCAAAAATTCACAAGATGGCACGAGATAACATGTATGGTTTACTTAGTCAACGAATTCCATGTTCTGTTTTTGGCAACTCATTGAATAGGGAAAAGCTTCAATATCCTCCTTTATTACTGGTTTCAAAGCATGGTGGGACCTAAACCCAAGGGTCGCCGACAACGAGTCGTCAGTCACGTATGTCCTGCTTTGAGCAACAAAGGACAGTTATCGTCAGCCTCCATAGACAACGGCGAGAAAGAGGAAGCTGAAAGCTAACACTAGCGATAGATACTAAACTGTCTTTTAGATGCAGTCAAGGACAGCAGAAAACTAGGTGGGGTGATGAAATTAGGAAACTTGCAGGTGGAAATGGGAATCAGCCAGCACAAGACAGGGGTAATTGGAGATCGCAGGGAGAGGCCTTCGTCCTGTAGCGGACATAAAAATAAACTGATGATTGCCATTGATAGTTTTATAGTACATTAAATGATGTTGGGAAATTCACAATAGGCCAGAGAGGAATATGAAGTTTGTGAATACAGGGTAGCCATAAAATTCTGGAGCAGACCCATTTCTGCACCTGAGTTGCAAGTAGGAGTCTTTTGAGGGTAGGGTAATCACCAGACACTTTAGTTCCCTCTGTACTTTTGGTGTTTGGTCTTTTGTCACTTTCTGATGCTAGGCTGTCAAGAAGGTTGTAGAGCTTCCTTTTGTTAAGCAGCTCAAACAACAACTGCTGTGGGGTGGGGAAGCTGTCTTTGTTTATATATATTTAGCTCATTTTGCTGCACAGATTGACTCTGGACATTTCAATTGTACATTTTGAAATCTTGAACTACCCAACTTCCATAGTAATATGAAGTAACTTGCACTTGTAAAACATGAATCTACTGGTAAACATCAAGCTTTTTGCTGCATGTACAATTCATCATATATTCTACGGAAAAATTTTTTTAGAGGTGAAATTGTTTTGACCATCGATATTTATGACCAGTTTTTTTTGCATTGGCATTTTGTCTATTGCAGCATGACAAATACTCACAATGTAAAGCTGTGGCACTGGCAGAGTACACATGGAAAGTGTAAAAGTGCATGTCTGAAGTCTTGCAGCAGCACTTGTGGCTAGCCAATATTAAAATGAAATAAAAGAGTATGAATGCTAAATGGGTGGTACTTCTGCAGTTAGCCATGCAGACAGACAACACTAAATTTGGTGAAGAAATACACAGTGCCCAAAGATTATATCACATGGGCCTTTTTCTGCTCACGGTATTGCACATGCTGCATACTGTAAGCACCCAGTTGCTACAGGATGCCTCGGCAAATGTTCTTGTGTGAGACGGAGGTATTGAAAAGTGTGCATGGTCCATGAACAACAGTAAAGGATAGTCGCATGCGAACTGGTATAGTACAGATAGTACAGTTCCCAATTTAATTTTGATTCATTGTTTGTTTGGCACTTGTCAATTTGTTGTGCAAATTACTGAATGGAATTTAATACTGTATGGTATGTGCATTTTCCTACCATGAAGTTCATTACTTTCCCTGCTCTGTGCTGTGGTTCATTCTCATTTTATCCCCACTATACATTGTCAGATTGATCGAGGATCTTGAATGTTCCCATGTGACATGCTTTTTGCAGGATGAAGAACCTGAAGAGCAAAGTCCAGGACTCTGTGAAGTTGCTTTATGAGAAGGCCTAGTGACAAGCTCATGTGATGTGCTGGACAGGTGCTTTTTGACTGTGTATGTGAACGACAGTAGTGTAATGCTAATTTATCTCCTGACGTGCGTGCATACGCCTACGTGGACACATATCAAGTCTTTCTAAATTGTGCCACTGACAACATTAAGATGTGGTTTTTGGTCTGCGGTTTGCCAGGCTGACCACTGCACTGTGCACAGAGCCTAGTCAAAAAAGGCAAGTGGCCCGGTGTACACTGCTGTAAATAGCTTGTATTTATGGGTGCCACTCCCTGCTCCTTTCTGTTCCCGTGCCTCGTATTCTCCTTTTGTAAATAATAAGTATAGCTTATTCTTACCAGGGACAGCCTAGTTCTTGTGATGTTTTAGCTGCCAATGCAATTTTGGTCAATGGCCTATAGGTGTCCTAGTTTCTATTTTCATAAGAAATGTTTGCTGGCTGCCACTGTGGCTTACAGTCAAATAAAGTGCTTGCTGGCTGTTCTTGCCATGTGTTTATAAATATTGTTCTGCTTATCCTTCTGTGTGATTTTTGATATGCGTAAGCCTGGAAGGAGTTTCAAGGTGTTAACTGGAAAACTCATCGAAGTGAGCACTCCTGTTCAGAATTTTCATTTAATTGCCTTGTCATTGAAATGGAACATTTAACCTTTGTAAAGAGTTAATTGCAAGAAAAAAAATACATCAAACCATCAGCAAAGTATTGCAGTAATCCCCAAATATTGCACTGAACCTGCCCAGTGGCTTGCAGGTTGATGAGCCACTGCCATTATGGCAACTGCAGTGGGCAGCAGGGCCGGTATTTTGTAGCGATGCCTTTAAAGTAATAATGCTTTTTCACGCTTATCGCGCTTTGTCAGTGGTCAGAGCGACGTTCCGCTCGCGTTATCAACGGGATCAGCCGGCCGTGAGCGGAGGATGATAAGACTAGCAAAAAAATCAGGCAGATGTGTGTGCCACAGCAAAGAAACAAAACTAACTAAAATAAAAAGTAAGCAAAATCATTGAAGGCTAAGTAAGAATGTATGCACACTGTTAGCAAGCACAGCAAATCATAGTGGACAGTAATATTGCATCATGACATCAGCCACTGAAAAAGGCAGTCTAGTATTACACCCCGAAACTGCTCTTGGGAAAAAAGGCATTCTAAACAAGTCTGTGTGATTAAATATTTCACATACTTAAAAGGATATTATCTTCACGCGCTGCTGTATAACGAGTTTCCACTATATCCTTTAGTCTTTCATTACCAACTGTTGAGTAATACATACTGTGAAAAAATATTCATGCAAACTTGCAGCGACTTCCATGGTAGATTTGTCTTTGCTTGTGTTGTGCTTTAAGTTTAAACTAAATACCAGTAAAAAATGCTGCTGCTAAATTATGAACCCTTTCAAGGCATTCGTTGTCACCAGCAATCGGCTGGTGACGATATCATGTAGATTCCATACCTCGCATGATTTTTTTAGATTGACCTGAAATTTTTCAGCACAGCCTTTGTAGCCATACTTTTGGTATTCCTCCAAAGAAATTTTAGCGTCTTGCCTTCCATGGTGATTACATGATCACTGCGATGGTGTCATTTTAAATCAATCACAAAATTAATTCCCAAAATAACAGTGCAGTATTATCCAAGGTATAGGTAAACAAACAGATTTTTCTTCTCGCTTAATGTCATGAAAACAGTTTTATCTAGATGAAAATGCACACTCTATTTGACATCACTGATAATGTGGCAAAACATTACAATCTTCATACCTAATAGGACTGTATAAAATACTATCTCATCTGCAATAGAACGCCTTCACTAATGAAACAAAAGTGGATCAGAACCGAGCCCTGGAGAACACCATAACTGATATCTATTCTTGAGGACTTGGATCCATTTAAGTAAGTATTCAGCAATCCATGGTGTACATGATGAAACGATTAGTTTAATAGCCAAGCCCTTTGCAAAATTAATGAATAAGAACATGTAGCGCCAGCTTCCAATTCTGGGTGTCATGCCTGTAATGTCTCCCTAGTCCAGCTCATGCACTTAGCTAATAATGTATGTATGTATGTATATATATATATATATATATATATATATATATATATACACATATATATTTGACTGGCCCCAATACACAAAGATTTTTTCAGCTACTGTTAGTAATTACGTTGAGTATTTTTCCTAAACATGCAATATGTGGTATGCAAAGTTTTTTTTTTTTTTTTAACTATACAGATTTGTATAAAAAGGCTATCAGCTAGACAGCAAACCATCTGACCCTCTTATTTCTTTCTCTCTCTCTGCATGCACGCAAACGGCTCAGTAAAAAAAACAAAAGCAAATTTGATGTATCGGCCGGAAACCAGACTCTCTCTCCATCCCCTACCATTGTTTTTGCTTGCTTGGATCTCAGTTGTGTTCACAGTGTTCCCGGGCAGTGGGGTAAATTCTATATTTTGTTCTCAAAACACATTCATAAAGCTCCAGATTGCTTGCATGCATAATTTACTGCAAATGTTCTAATCCGGTCCCTCAATTTAAACTTCACCTACACATAACCCGTAATGTGCCCCTTATTTTTGCAAAAATATAAATTGGGTGCCTTGTTTAGTTCCCTCAGGACATCGAAGAACCCAAGTACGACTGTTTTACAATGCGTGAAAAGAGGAAAGAATGAGGGCTCAGTAATTATTCGCAACACTTGTGACTGGACTAGCAACAAAACTTGTCGCACGTTGCCCCATCCCCTATCCACAAAATATAAACCTGCAGTAACCTACAGCTATGTCAGAACATTGGAAAGCATAGCTCATAGTGGCCATATCAGACATTTTAAAGTTTGAATGAGAAATGTTTTTATAAAAACTGTGTTTGGTCCAACCACATTTAACTTCGCACCGAGATTTTCCATAGCGTTCCACCCATTTACACTAAATTTCATCTCGATGGCAATTGAGTCAGGGCAACGAACTCAATTTTGCCCCGCTCATTACGCATTCATAACGCTCTATAGTGCTTCTTGCATATTTAATTTATTGCTAAATCCCCAATTACCCACCCACTTTGAGCTTTGCCTAAAGAATCAGCCTCGTTTAGTTCAGTGAAGGCACCAGGTAAACGCAATATATCACGCATAAAGAAAAAAAAATGCGGGTTCAATAATTATTCGTAACGCTCATAGATAAGCCAGAAACGTTAAATCTTTGCGACAGATTACACTTAGGATGCTGCCCATTCCTTCTAAGTATACGTTTCTGAAACACAAAGTTCTCTTGCAATATTGGGAAACGTAGCTGATAATGGCAGCATGACACTTTCAAACACTTGCGTAAGAAGTTTTTTTGCAAAATCTATTTGATCAACACGCATTTACACTGCACAAAAACTTGGCGCAGCATTTCCTTTTCGTTCGCAAAGTTTCACTTCGGTTGTAGTTATGCCAGGGCAGCAGTCTACGTTTTACACTGCTCGTAAAAAACGGTAATAATGCTCCGGACCACTTGCATATGTAATCTATTCCAAAAGATGTATTTAACCCACACATTGGAAACGTTGCCTACACTTTACCCATACCATACCCCAAATTTCCTCCAAATGTAAACAAGGTACCCTGTTTAGTTCACTGAGGAACTGGAGAAAAAAAAACTAGGGGCCTCATATGAAGCACTAAAATAGAGGATAGGATAAAACGGGGGGGGGGGGGGGGGGGGGGGGGTTCAGTAATTATTTGCAACACTTGCATTGAAAGCAGGACCATGAATATTTCGAAATTACACCTCTCCCCCCCCCCCCCCCTTTTCTTTTGTGCAGAATTTGATGTACATATCTCGTTCAGTCTCGTTCCAGTTGTAGGAGACCAGGAAACATTTCAAAACGCACCAGTATGACACCTTGAAATCGTAACTTTCCACAAAGGCTGTAATGATCAAACCTACAAAGATTAAACACTTATCACTGATCACTCATAACATGCTTCCTACTTCAACGAAATATAAACACCGTGCCTCCCACTTAGTTAACCGATAAAACAGGAAAAAGCAAATAAATGCCTTGATTGACACATAAAAATTGAAGAAGGCTAGTGCTCAGTATATACAGTTCAACCTGCTTATAACGAACCTCCATATAATGAATTCCTGGATATAACAAAGTTTTTCTATTCCCATTACTCCATAGAAGCACATGTATTTGAGACCTCTACGTAACGAAGTGGCAGCGGGAGACCCCCTCTAAATAACGAATAACAACCTAAAGATTTCGCCCCAAATTTTGTCATTTTTGCGCGAACAGCAACCGGAAGCACCTTCTCCGCCGTGACGGAATGTGAAGCAGTGGCGTCGCGCTTGGCACGCTCGAATTCACGGCGACTGCGAGGCGAGAGCGTGCGCGAGGTGGGCCTGCATCCCTCGACCCGGCGATCTTGTCGGCGCGGGCGTGACCTTTCCCTCTCCCTTCATTCAAACCTTATCCCGCCGCTTGCTGCAGCTGGCCTAGCCCGCCAAGCCGGCACTCTCCTTTTCCAGTTGATGTTGCCGAAGAAAAAAAAAAAATTTTTTTTCAATGCGCTGGCAGCGCCACTCTTTGGTTACTGTGCAAGTTTCTGCGCTTCACTAACCTGAAACTAGGTGACACTTTACGACACTACAACGCCATCGAAAGCATGAGGTGCACGGTACTGTAAAGGATTTTTTTTTTTTCCTCTCTTTTGGTCACGGAAAACAGGTGCGCGTTAGAATCAAGTAAATACGGTAAGCGTTTTTTTTTTTTTTCGAATTTTCGTGCCATACCTGCATATAACGAAATCCTCTTTATAACGAAGTTTTTCGGGAATTTGTCAATTTCGTTATATCCAGGTTTAACTGTATTCTCAAAGCATATAAGTAGCCTATGTAGTAACGGCGTTATTTGCCCCTCCACTTTTGACAGTTGAGGGGCAAGTGCCCCCCCTGCGCCCCCCAGTAAATATGCGTATTCTCGGCGAGGAGTGTGATATAGCAACATTTTTTACAAATTTCTTTATTTAACACCATGGCTCAAGACGAAGTACAACTTTAATGAAACACAATTTCTTAATATACTTCCGAACAGCAGTGATAGCTATTACAAGTTTTTGCAAGATGAGACTTCATGATTCATGCTTTAATGTCAATACTACACAGCCAAATGATGCAGAGTGGCATATGGATAGGGGGACCCACATTCTCCAGAGCAAGGAAGGGGACAGCCAAGAAGGTGGGCGCCAAACACTTTTGCAACTCTTAAGGGAAGCTGACCCACCTAATAAACAGGCAGAGCTCTGAAGCACAGTATTCTTAAGCAACACACATTTATTGCATTGGAAGGCCCTGATGGTGGTCGATTTCACAGCCACCTGATCAGCACTGTCTCTTAAGTAGTTTTGTGAATATGATACATGATGTTCCTAATGGCCATCAGTGTCATTGCTTTACACTTGGGAGTTCTTTTTGTATTTTTGCATTTTTTTAGCACATTTGGCTTCAAAGACCTGCTGTGTGGCATTGTTGCCTGCTAGCACCTAGTGGCATCAGAACGTGCCAATTAAGCTATGTGGCACTATTTTCTGTGCCCAAGATACGAAGTGCTGCTATAAGAGGTTGTGACTTATCACCACTATGTATTTGCACAAATGTCATACTTAAATGTGCATGTAGTTTTGTGTGAGGTGAGCACCTAACTGTCCAAAACACAGTATTCAAAATTTTGATTTTTCCGCAATTTTTCAACAAAACCTACTTCCCATTCAGTGCAGTCTACTTCGGGTAAATAAATCCTTGGGAAACACGCAAAGGCGTTTCAAAACATCTAAAGTTGAAATAAAATTACTAAATATAGCATTGACACCTTTTGGGACTCGTGGTAAACCATAATTAAAAGGATGGCCATACTAACTGAAATTCACATTAGCAGGATAATAATGCTGATTTCACAGCATGAAAACCAGAAAAGGAGAAGGAGAAAGGCAAGTTTAAGTTTGTTCTTCCTCTTGTCTTTAATCAAATTCTGGGTTTTTACGTGCCAAAACCACAACATAACTGTGAGGCACACCATAGTGGGGGGCTCCGGATTAATTTTGACCACCTGGGGTTTTTTAATGTGCACCCAATGCATGGTACATGGGCATTTTTGCATTTCACCGCCATCGAAATGCAGCCGCCGCAGCTGGGATTTGATCCCACGACCTCGGATTTAGCAGTGCAACGCCAAAGCCACTACGACGCCACAGCGGGTCTCTTGTCCTTGTTTGTACCAGCCCCACACTATGCCATAGAAAGATAAACTTGGAAAAATTTGAGCTAGATAATAGTTTAAATGCACCATGTCAAGCTATGTGCATTAACGACATCACAAACTACAATGGCCATAGATGCGATTTGTCAATGCAACAATTATGAAAGGCTATTTGAGGCTACAAGAAATAACTTTTTTTAATGCATTACTCAGCAGACAGCTAACAATGCTATAGACATGCGAACTGAACTAGAGCTTCATAAAGGCACAAGTTCATGTTAAAACTGTCACATAGTGGTAATACTATTGGCAATGGAACTTAAAAATAGAAACCTTCAGTAAAACCAGCACCAGTAAACGCATTCATGGTACAAGGTATACCAATACCTTTGGTGTTGTACAGAAGGTAAAAAATGCAATTCATAAAATGTGCCCTCTTCTAAAGGAAATGCAATGCATGTATAGTTTCTATGCAGCTGAAGATTTGCTAGTGACTGCTGATTCGCATAACTACTAAAGCAATGCAAGTTTGGGATCCAGTAGGCGCATAACTCCACCAATTAGATGAAGGCTTCCAGTTACCAAAACCTGAAAATGAAAAAATAAATTCCTTGTCAGAAGCCAGCACTTTTACTCTAAACAGCAGGATAAACTTTCCCTGTCAAGTTGAAATGTGCTCTTGAACGTTACCAAATAGCTTGTGGTTCTTTAAAGATTTTACAAATCCAGACATGTTTTGTAAGAGAAAAGGGCTAAACATTTTTTTAATTCTTCACCTACAAGTTTTGGTGGCAGTACTGAATTTTCCTAAAACAGATGCATTTTCAATACGTAAATGACATAAAAACAATATAACACAAGTGTTGCAGCTCCCACAACACTTTACAAAGCTATCAAGACATAAAAATCATGCAACAGAAGTTGGAAGAAATTGTAAAACAAAGTTTAATTAAAGACACCATGTGATGAGCTACATAATTTTCAATTCCACCATGTGGCAATAGCGAAAAGACGGAATAAATACAGGTGGAATCTCGCCCTGTATGCAGCGTTAGTATACAGGGTGTCCCAGCTAAAGGTAGCCAATGTTCTAAAAACTACGGAGTGTGCTAGGAGGCTCAAACCAACTCAGTAATGTTGAGGATCGCATGTCCTAGTCTACGGTATTTTTCTGTTTCACAAAGTCAATTAATTAGTATAAACTAATTGCCTACCTTTTTAAGTATTGTATTCACCAAGAAAGTACCAATATGAAAGTTGTAGATCACATTTAAAAATGACCGACTGAAGTGTTTGAGACTAAGTACCATTGATGGAGCATCATGTAATTGCCTTTAAAGAAAGCCCGCGAAATACAAAAACAAGTGCGTCATAGCACCATAATTTCAGCGCTCCCAGACGACTGATCAAAAACTAAATCGACATATCTGTACAAGTTCCAGGACATGCATGACGTTTCCGGTGGCCGCAAAGTACGCGCCAGCACTCTCGCTAGTAAGATAGGATCGCGAACGAATAGAAGAACATGACAATTGCATTTTCTTCCAGATTAAAGAGTTCTGCCCTCAACATTTACTCAAGCCCAAACTTCCTTATTTATATATATTTTTTTTCTTGCCTTGTGTATTTCGGGCTTCAGTACACAAGTGGAGCGAATAATATGTTTATGCCACGTCCCCTCGAAGCGCGACACACCTTCATCACCGCCGCTCGCTCTGTGCGCCCGATCGCGACATGGCACGCGAGCGAGTCTCGAAAAAACCATGCAAACAATGTCCCTTACTGGTCGGTCGTCTGGGGGCGCTGAAATAGCAGCGCTGTCACGCGCTTGTTCTTGTATTTCACGCGCTTTCTTTAAAGGCAATTACAAGAAGTTCCATCAATGGTACTTAGTTGAAAACACTTCAGTCGACAATTTTTAAATGTGATCTATAACTTTCGTATTGACACTTCCTTGGTGATGCCAATATTTAAAAAGTTAGGCAATTAGTTTATACTAACATACCTGCTAAGTTCAAAGAAACTAAATCCGGGAGATCTTCCGATCTTGGGGGGGGGGGGGTTTAGTCGGTTACACCTCCCCTTCCCCGACGTACATTTTGAAGTACTGGAGAACTTCATTACAATTTTATTTACAGATATACAAATGACCACATAAACATCAAGGTCTCACTTTTGCAAGCATTTCGTTGTTGCTAATTTTGTCTTCAAAAATTCTTTAAATTTAATTAAATTCTCGGGTCTTCTGATTACGAGGCACGCCGTAGTGGGGAACTCCTGATTAATTTCGACCACCTGGGGTTCTTTAACGTGCATCCAATGGACGGCACACGGGCATTTTTGCATTTCGCTGCCAACAAAATGCGGCCGCCGCGGCCGAGATTTGATCCCGCGAACTCGTGCTTAGCAGCGCAATGCCAAAGCCACTAAGCAACCACGGCGGCTGTTAAAAAATTCTTCAGATAATGTTTCATTGTAACAAATTTCCTTTCTTTCACGATTTACGAGATGACGTTTCCCAGCGGCTTAGACGCGCGACACATGGACGAGCGACACTGCGTCCTCGTATTTTTCCCGATGTTAAATTGCCACTCGCACTCTGCATTGCTCTGTGGTACTGTCTTAACATAATACCCATAGTCACTTCAGCCTGAGCACTACATTAAAAATACTTGAAGACACTTTTTGTGCTAGCGCTCCTTGCTTTTAGAGCCATAACTGACCGTAGGCCTAACGCAATGCCAGAGCGGCTAACGCCGAGGAGAACGATGGAGTCTCTAGTGTTGCTAGTTGCGGAACGCGGCATTCGCTCGCTAGGGCCACTAGGGCACCCAACAACTCCATCAGCGTAAGCGGCTCTGCGGTTAACGAAATAGCGCATGTATAGGGTTTCCCTACTACTTTGTTAACAATGTTTTGTGCGATGAACTTCCAACTGGTTTGGATTGGGTTGGGTTCTTTTTGCCAATGTGGCCTTGAGAAAGCGCTGGACGCGGATAGAAACGGGACACAACTGAAATTTCCGGTAGATTTTCCTGTCAACCGTACAACTGGAAGGAATGGTCCAAATCCGGGAGTCCTCCCGGCTAATCCGGGAGACTTGGCAGGTATGTACTAATTGACTTTGCAAAACGAAAAAAATACCACAGACTAGAACACCACTCCACTAGAACATCCTCAACACCACTGAGCTGGTTTGGGCCTCCTAGCACACTCCGTCGTTTTTAAAACATTGGCTACATTTAGCTGGGACATCCTGTATATAGTTTACTTCTTATTTGGAGAGACTCCAGGCTTGCAACTGTTTCCAGGAGCCTCTTCTGGCCCTCCTTCAACACCATTCAATTTTGCTGCACTACCTGAACCACTTCATGAAGGGCTGCACCCTGTTCGTTTCAGTAGGTGCAGAGCTGGTTCACAATTTTTCTGCACCATTTCTACCAGCGCAGCACATGTACACTACATGTGTATTTGCCGCAGCACAGCTCTTCGTTGGTGATGAAACAAACGCTACTGTAGATTAAACAACATGCCTCAATCAATATGTCAGTGCTGCTGGTTTTCTTTGGTTTTTATAGCCCTGTAAAAACAAGAAATGAAAATAGCCTGCATGTTTGCCAGCAAAGGCATGACAATTTCAGTCTGACACTCTACAGAAATATGCTGTCTGATTGTCCGTAGCTTAAGAACAGTTATCCATTAACTGAACACATAGCATGTATTTACTACTATACTTCGTTCATTGCCAGAAGTGATCATGCAGTTCCAGGCCTTTATACATTTCTGTACATTTTTTGCTTCCGGCACAAATGGGACGTTGCTTGTGCTGTTTTATTGCAATAGCAATTATATGGACACTCTAGGCGAATTTCCGACAATGGTGTCGCCATGATCTTTCTGTATAAAGCAAGTGTGATAAGATCACGGCTGCGTACCGTATGCTGTAGATGTGAGCAGTTTATGCATGACTAACCTTACTTTGTATAGCTGTATAATGATTTGCTATCGCAATCAATGCTTCACCTTTTGGGCGAAACTAACTTTGTTAAGACAGAAGCCGACCATACCTGCAGTTCAGGACCCGTCACTACGCTGTACGTTGCCTCTCATACTTGGTGGACAGGGCCCATGAGGACAAGCATAAGGTTCCTGCACTGAATCTGCGCTCCGGCATTTGTTTCAAGTGTCGTGTTGCACCTTCACTGCTAACTAGAGCTGCACAATTTCTGACGTTCTCGTGCGCCGTCGTGAACTGGTTCACAGTGGTGCTGGCAAATCGAACAGACCTAGTCTCACCGTTCTCGATGTCGGAGAAACATTTTGCCTTCATTCTTTTGGGAATTGCGAGTTCAGCCCTGTTCAGCTTTTTTTTTTGCCAATTTGATTTCATCCTGGAGATTTCATTTCATTACATGAAGACCTTAATAAAACTGGTAGTACATAAGTTATATACATATAAATTAGTAAAATAGGTTAGATTCTTTTCCTTTGCTTTTTTTTTTCCATGTACATCAAAATCGCCCTAGTTCCACTCCTTTTTTGGGCTCACAACTGATGCCTCCGCATCCAGTCATTGCTTTTGTTGCGGGCAACCTTTACTGCTCTGACCAGTTATTGGCCAAGTGGAATTGCCACAGTTACAAGGCAGGGGACAATGCACCCCACTTCCTTTTTTTCTCGTGACTCAATATCCAGAGGCATATTCATAACAGGAAATCACATATAGGCTACAAAGCAGTGGAAGTGCAAGCTCGTTTTTTTTTTTTTTTTTTTTCACAAACAGAGCTTGTCTTTGTAGTCTTTGTAGCAGACAAGGCACAATTATTGCAAAAATGAACCTTTTGTAGCAGCATGTAGCAAGCTTTGCCCTTTGTAGCAGTTTGGAGCAAATATAGCGGCAGTTCCACCACTGAATGGCACGTGCAAAGACAAGATCAATGAAGTATGTACTGCCGCTTTCACACTTTTCCCAATAGAGGGCAACAAGAAGCCACCACTACCAACAGTCAGTGTTTACCTGTATGTGGCATGGAGGGGTCAACTGCTTGGCAGCCATCTGCTGCTCCCGGAGCCAGTTCATGACATCCGAGATGCTGGGAAAGACAATGCAAGAATCTTCAGGGTTTCCCTTGAGGCTTGGCGGAGAAGTAGGGCTGCCAACACCAAGCATTTCTTCTTCCTGTAGGCTTGACAGTAGGTGACACCAGATGCGCATGTTGGATTTGCATCTAGCCATCTCTGTGCACTTCTCCACAGTAAAGTCACTTTGGTCCGAGTATGGGCTCTTGTTTATGGTGATGCGATTAGGAGTGAAGACAGCTACATGAAAGGGTTCCTCTGCTAAATAGGAGAGCAGAACCTCAGGCCGCCGGTCCCCCATACAGTTGAATAGAAGCACACGGCGAACTTGAACCGTCGGGCCCAGGCTGCATTGTTCAGAGGTTGAAGCTTCCCGCCACCAGCGTACACAGTAATGCACAGACTCCTCTGTGTGTGCACCGTCCAAGTACAGCGTCATGCCTTCTCCAGCAGGGACCACCTGACACCTACCAGCCCACCGGCACTGCTCAAGACCTGCAAATATTCAGCCCACTCTTGTTACAATTTTGTAAATTCAAAAGGTAAAATTCAAAATTTTGAGGCTCATGTAGAAAGGTGTATTCTAACAAACCATTATGAATTCTGGCTTCTTGAGTATTTGACATCTCTTATGCCAGTTACCAATGATACACATCCATCCAACAATGCTGCTTCTATAAACTTAAACTTATTCCATTTGTCAATCCTTTTTTCGGAAACTCAAACAGCATATCAAACACTTACACATCCAAGATGCACCTAAACAATGCAAGCACCAGAAATGCATACATGCAGACACACTTTTGACCTGTACCACAAAAATGGCTATCAATGTGTTAGAAAAATGTGCAGTGAGATCAATATCTGAGCAGCTGCTGCCGCTCTTCTTTTATTGTTTGTACCAGTAATGAGTTACATAGGTGGAGATTCTGAAATGGCTAGATGTCTCCATGCAACATCGCATTTAAAAAAGAATACTGTGAAATGACCTGTACAACGAAGAATTATGCCCCCACTGCAGTAGCGCACCCAGGATCTCTGCCAGGGGGGGGGGTTGACAGTTTGCCAATACCATCTAAACAGCACTAATTTCGATTTCTTCACGGGAAATTGTCAAAAAAAATGCGCTTTTTGCGAGTGTGCAGACGATTGCGCGTCTTATATCTTAGTTGCAGCACTCAAATGCGTAAGGAAAGAAAAGGGGTTAAACAAATGGGGGGTTAAGTTGGCCTCAGGGGGGGGGGTTACAACCCCCGAATCCCCCCCCGTCGGTGCGCCACTGCCCCACTGTATATTTTATATGTATTGTGAACGCCTGTCCAACGAAGACCACTAGAATGAATTGCAAAGTAATTTAGGCGTCCCTGACGGTTGATTTGTTGCTTTATAACAAACAACATGCAACGTCAGGTACGCTCTGCGCTAACGATGCACTTGACGAGCGTGTTGATGTCAGAACTAGTGCGACTGCACTCCTCCAGAAATCGCTGAACTTGTACGCTGCTTGTTGTAAAACATCATTTGTTGCAAAGGCTGACTAATACGTTGCAGTTGATGACTACGTGATGAGGTAATTGTATCTGACAACATCTTCAAAGTCATATAGGATGGAAAGGATGCAAATGTCAGTGGAGGCAACAGTGATGAAGATCCTGTAAGCAAGAAAGGCAATAGCGGGATTCGACAAAGTACAGCTTTACTTTGCATAGCTCCTGTGTTTCACCGGGTAGCATGCTGTGAACTTCCATGCAATAAGGTTGGCTGCATTCTCACATTGTCAGACAAAGTGTGCACAAAAAAATTAGCACCTTATTTCACCAATTCAAGTTGCATAAAGTTTACCTTTTGTTGAACGTGCTTGGCCTGCTTTACGGTACAGTGTGCAGCCTCACAACAGAATTTTGAAGACCCGAACACTTCTTTATAAAGGCGTTTGACTGTATTTTGTTTCTGTACCCAAAACATTCTCGAGACTAGTGGAACTTGTTTTGCTGCTGTGTGTTTCAATTTAAAAGGGTTCTGAAACACTTTTTAAACATAGTAAGAAAACATTGCCAATCTGTTAACGACGCTCCTATGAACACGTGAGCCAAATATAATTGCACCGCATGCAGCAGGGAATTTACAATCTCTTTCAAAAGCAGTGAAACATTGCTTGCTCTCTCCTTCGCAATGTCGTCGGGTGGCGTCATCGCAAGCAGTGGAGCCCACAACAGCTATTGGCTGATTTGATGATCCCGAGAACATTCTCGTAATACAACCATTGCTCATTTGAGTTAAATGAAAAATATGTATGTCTGATCTCAAAAAGACATTTGCAATGCCAGTCTACACATGACAGTTGCACGTTGCTGCATCTGCTACGTATGGCCTCCGAGATGAAAAGCGTAGTGCAGATACCCCGATCACTACGGAGTGCCGCCACAAGCCATCTTGCCACCGGGACATTCAACCTTTGGGCACGGCCAGCGGGACATTGCTCTCTTGCACCCAGCCCACTTGCCGTCTCTCCTGTGTAGCTTCCAGCACGCTAGTGGAAATGAAAGGAGAGAAAGCTGCTCATCGGTCCAGTAACTACGTCTAACTTTACTTGCGCTTGAAAGACTTTTAAAATTTTTGCAGCAGGAGATTCACGAGGCGACGTAATTTAACAGTGATAGTTAGTTAGAAAAGTGTTTCAGGGCCCCTTTTTAAGAGTGTGACGATGCAAGGAATATGATAAACATTTTCAGCTTATAGAACTAATGTACATCTAAAGGAGATATTTAATTGCTTGTTTTCTCCTTAATGCACTTTCCTCTCTTTACACTTTCAGCGTCTACCTTGGAGCTTTTGTGTCATTCCACGTGCAGGCCTTAAAGAGTAGAAGAGTATACCTTGGTAAAAGTGGCAGGGAAGGTAAAACTGGGCATTGGGACAAAACTGGTGTATAACCAACTTTTATTACTAACAGGGACAAAATTTATGTATTATATAGACTGCTCTCAAATATACCACTAATTAGTGAAAATAGAAAATAGTACGAAAAACCCTCATAATAATTGTAGCAATTTCACATAAGCTGTAAATTTAATATCGGTTGTCCGCTTGAGGTGCTCTAACAGATGCAGTTTACAGAACTGTGATCTCTGTCTTTTGTGCAGAGTTATGGATTTGTAAGCTTAGTACTTCTATTTTCTTTAACAATTTTTGACAATTTTTGTAAATGATTCGAGGTCCTAAATCGAAATTCTGCTTCCTGAAATTGCTAGAATTTAACATTCTCTTTTGAATGCAACACATTTTATTCAAATCAGTCGACTGGTTGTTTCATAAAAGCATTTCTGTGTTATGCATGTATTTGAATAGGAAAATTTGAGTCCGCCCCCGAGCTAAAGCTTCCCCGTTAAGCCATAAAGCCACAATATTAGAATTCTTGAAAAAGCTTTGCATAAGAAAGGTGCCTGCTGCACATGAAAAATTCTGAAGTATGCAGAACGCACAAAACCAGCTTGAAAAGCCAGCATGTTTTTCATTGAGAAGCATGGAAAGTGCGCCTGCTGTAAGCCTTTGATCAACGAGTCATTTGGTGACATGCCTTGGTGGTAGAGGACTTTATCTGGCAGCTGTGAAACGCATCCTGTCATTGCCTAAAAATAGTATCTTACACCGTGGCATAGGTTAACAGTTCCAACTGCAACATAATATGAATACTACTTATCTGAGCTAGGCAGCATGTTCCACGATGGCAAGCATAACTGGGCCCAAATGCCTGACCAATTTTTCAGCTAATCATGCTTGCTTTGGAGTGTCAAAGTAAAAGATTTTATGAAATTACCTATGCAATACACAATGCAACACAATACACACGTATAAAGTAGTCTCCAAGTAAGTCAAACTCAATTAGGCTGAACCTCAGAATATGCTAGATGCTTCTGACATGCTTCACTGGTTCTTCATAGATGCAATGTAGAAAAGTTTTGCATGCAACAAATCACTTTAGTTGCACGTGTTGGTTAGGCACCATGCCTTGCGGGTTGACAATACAGAAAATCACAACAGCCATGATTCCAAGAGTTCCTCATACTGCCATCACAAAGACTGTGGCACATAGTAATGGTCTGCCTGTCAACGAGGCCATCTTAAAGGCCAAGGAAATGCCAGGAGTTTAGGCTTGGATATTCACAGCAGCAACAGCTGGCTCTGCCATTTTTGCAAGATATTGGTCTTCTGGTTTGTTGCTGCTTGCAGGGCAGCTACTTCACCCAAGGAATTAAATAAATGCTTGTTCTCTGTATTTGTCTTCTGAATTAATTTCAATCATTTCTTCCTTGTAACAGCCATTCAGATAATTCAGGCATGTGTTGTGGGATTATCCTGTTCAGCTGAATGACTTTTCGTGGTCCTTTTAGATTTGGCTTAGCAGAAGCCTATTTTACTATGTATATGCATCCAGAAGCATGCTACTGCTTGCTGTCCACAAATGCATTGGAAGTTATGCTCCTAAATAACCTTTCCGGGACTCATTTCTTTGATCACGCCTATTCCATGCAAAGAAACTACATGAAGTTTACCAAGTGTTTCATGTGACTTGCACCAAGGCTTTAAAAAAAAATGTGGTAGGAAATCTTAGGCAAATGACACCAACGGCACATTACCCATAGTCATCCTGAGTTACTTGGGATATTATGTGAAGTGTGATGAGGTAGCTAGTTAGCCAAGATCAATTACGCAAATTTTTAAGTATTCGTATTACAGCTTTCAAACGTTATATATGAAAACTTGTAGAGCGTGCCAAGAAACACCCAATTAAATTATATCCATGGTTCATTTTTCCAGGCTCCAAACAAAATTTAAATGTTTTTTAAAATGTCACTGCACACTTTTATATAGCAGCTGTCTCAATTGTGTTTCCAAAAACCGAAGCCCCTATTTCCATCGCAGAAATTAGAAAAAATCAGAGGACACCTAAGACCTTTTTGAGTTGTGAATGCGGAAGCATTGTTGTCCAATTGAACGCCGCTGAGCGGTCCTTCTAGCTATGAACTCCTCGCGGGCAAGCGAGCGCGCTGATACGCTTGGCGCGTTTTGATTTGGCTTCACCGAGGCGCAGTTAGAACACAGGCGAGAGCTTGCACGAATAAAACAGGCTTCTTAGAGTGAGGGTGACATGGCGTTACGGCTGTGCCCTCTCCCCTTGCGCAATACCACAGCAGCAGGTGTTCCCTTTCACCCACTCAGCCAGCAAGCGCGAGGCGGGCTCATGACGTGGTGTCGCAGTCAATGGAAGTTTTGCTGCTATAGATGCTGCCGGATTTTTCACTCAATGGGCCATTTGACGCTTTCGCATTAAAAAACAAAGCAATCAATCGGTTATGGCACCCAGCATAAACTGGGCAGTTGGCACTGTTATAAGATCCTGTAGGGTCATAAAGGATAACATGTAGGATGGCATTGAACACTGATCGAAACACCCTTAGCTTTTATTATGACAGGCATGCGGGCTTTGCTTTTTGGATAAACGATCGAGAGCACTTAAATCCAGGTATAAAAGTGTGCCTTGACATCTACACACCTAAAATGCATGACAATATTGATTATCTAACCCACTTGAGTACATGTCTGCCAAACAAGTGTAACTGATGCTGTGAAATGAAATTTACCAACTATGTTTTTGAAAGCAGGCAGAACATTATCTTTTGGTGAACATTAAAAGTTTTTCTCTGCACAGTGTAGCGTAATTCAGTTATTTGTGATGATAATGTATGGGCCCTTGTGCCATAAAACATGGCGCAAGGGCCAGAAATGGCCAAAGAACGCCATGAACAGGTGATGAGCTTTCAATGAATCGTTTATGAAATGGAGAAATTAACTGCAAATGGTAGATGTAGCATGGCTGTAAAAAGGCCTAAAGTCAGTCACTGTAACTTGCGTAAAATATGTCCGTATTAAAATAATGACGACTAAAGATGTGTGCTATGACATAGTTATTTATGCACAAAATGTGCCTAAAAGTCGCACAAGTCGCACCGCTGCATAAGTCGCACCCCCCCCTCAAAACGGCAGTTTTTCCAAAAGAAAACATATATAAGCCGCACCGGTGTAAAAAACGCACCTGTTCATTCGGTAAGTGATTTTAAAAAAAATTACAGCAACGGTTCACTTCGTGAACGCGGGTCACGTGCAAGCATATAGATGCAATTCCTATATAATTGCGTTAGCAATGATATGGACACTCGATCCAGGCTCTTTTCTGTCATCGTGGTCGACACGATGTTGTTCCGTATAAAGTCCAAAGACGATAACATCGCCCCCGCGCACCATATGCTGTAAGTGCAAGTGAAAGCGTGCGACGGTGAGGTGAATGGCGTACAAGGGAGGAAAGCGGGAAGGCAGCGCGGAAGGGAGGCGGTGGTGGCTTGCACTGTAGCAACTGCACAGTTCGCACAGCGGTGCGCGCCATATCTTGAAAGCGATCTGTAGATGCAATGACTTCGGGGTCGGTTGACTCGCAGTCGGGCGTGCCCCTGCTTGCGTTGCTGCTCCATCCTTCTTGCACGGCAACTTGATCACGAGACGAACCCGGTACCCCCATAGTGCGCACTCAACCCGTAGCAACTGCCAGATGAAGTCAACCCAGCGCGCTTCGCGTGGCCATAGCATCCAATCCGATTTTAAAGACAATGTTTCCGAGAAAAAAAAAAGTATACAATTCGCATGCACCGTTTTATAAAACGCACCGCTGAATTTTTTTTTTTAATGCGACTTCACTGGAAGATACATTATCTGAAATGTGCAAAATGACCAACATAACTCTACAGCATGTGCGAAATGAGCAAATTTAGCTGTACGGTGAACGAAGGGGTCTTAGCAATGCAAACTTACTCACCACCCAAATTTTCTGCTCTCAAATACATTTGTCTGCTTTCATGAACTCTAAATATGCTTCACACAATGCAGCTTCACTACATAAAAGTGCAGCAATTTCGGAGAAAAAGAAACACGACAGAAAGCTGAAATTTTATGTGACACTCACTCACCTTTAGCCATTAACTTTGATATTGGGAAAGGAGCAGCAATAAAAGGTAAATTCTGCTCCTGTAGCCATTTCCGTTGAGCAGCATCTCTTGCTACGTGTTTTCCTGTAGGAAAAGAAAATGTGGATTTAAGTCTAGGGTAGAAGCAAGCACTTTTAAGCACCTCTTTCTCCCTACTTACTGGCTGAAGAGCTTGATGAGCAATGTTTTGAAAGCCAAGTCTTGCACAACTGCAGGGCAAGGGATGCATTTGCCTGCTGTGGCTCCCCTGGTATACCCAGTTGACGGAGCGGTAACTCGCATTCATATGTCAAAAGTGGTGGTGCTAAGCTGAGTGAACACTGTAAGATTGCAGCAATGAAAAAAAATTTAGGACTGCAAATGATTTAACCCATGTTTCCATGAACCCTTCCCCAGTGTAACACACCCCAAGCATGGAAATTCAGTTCTGCGGAATCCCACAAGGTGGAGGAGTTATCATGAAAGGGAAAAATTTAAGTATATTGGAATTGCAGGAAGTATCATGAAAAAGGGAAAAATCCCGGACCAGGAGGAATTTTTCCTCAACTGGAACGTGTTCTTTTCTGAGAAACCCGTACGGGTTTCCTTTGTAGCTTCGTGCTACATTCAAGTGGATGACAATTTTTCCCTTTCACATACCAAGTAGTAGTAGTTGTAATGAAGCCCTTGCCCATTAGTCGAGACATGGATACCCAGAAAATTTTATGTACTTTTACACTTGAAAACACATGAAAGACTTAGGAAATATGTCTGTCATTGTTTGTATTTTCAAGGCACAGTCGGTCAAAAACCTGTGAACTATCTCTCTTGTTGAGGGCTACACTGCTTTCCTTTCACACACCCATCACGTATGTACCATCAGCATAAATTTAAATGCAAAATGAAATGCTATACTAAGCTAATGAACTGCCTGCACACTGATTGCAAATCACACTTTGAAGTGATAATGCACAAGAGGCATTTCAGTTTCTGGTGTTGGAACTACAAGGGTTATGCACAAAGGAGACATAAGTCACACTAAAGGGCAACAAGGCCACATTATAAGCCAATATAATTAAAAGAGCCAATACGGACTGAAAAATGACATTAGCGCCAAGTACAGACACTGTTCTTCTAGCCACTCTAGCCAGTTTCACACAGGTGAAGTGGAAAGTGCTGCTTGTAACAGAGAGAAAAGAAAAAAGGACACAGGGTCACTTCTTTGAAAATGAGGACACAGAAGCAGAAATGTAGCATCAACACCTACGCACGAACATGCAAGAAACTAGAACAGATAAAAGGTCCATAAAGATATGGCTGTTGAGCACTTGCTGATAAACAGGGATATCACTCAGATGGAGGAAGTGTCAGGCACATCAAGCTTTCGCAAGCTTGTCACACTATCCTTCCTACTTTTTATCAGGGATGAACTAGAATGTTTTTATTAAAGGTTGCAGTTATGATCCAGCAAGACGTGCTCAGCTAAAGACATTTCCCATTAATTCTCAAAATACTAGCACATATGATTTCATCCAAGTTAATATGCTTAAATCATAACTGCCTGCACTGAACTTTCAATGTAGCTCTTCAATGATGATGATGCTTGCAAAATACAATTATTTTTTATTTAAGCCACTTATATGCTCTTTCATTTGTTGAGTAGAATAAAACATTTGATATGAGCCAACTTAAGGTCAATCATTTCATGACAATGAGACAGAACAGGAACCACAAGCGAATCATGCCAGATACCGGTAATGTTGTTAAACAGCACTATGAGTTGAACTTTCTAATAAGAAACTTTTTACTGCTAAGGTAGTTGATGGCAAATTTATCCACAGTCACAAATGAACTGCATTTCTACAGAGTCCATGCTTTTGACTTTCATAAAATCTCATATGTTACTTTCTGTTGCCTGCAGTGCTTGAAGGGCGCCTTCAGCAGCTTGTACTTCTGCAAATATGCATAGCTTCAACTTTCTACTCTTAAAGGGACTGACAACCGATCTTTAAGGACCTAGCTTTTTATGGCGCAACACAAAGCTCACTCTCGGCAATGTTTACACCTACAGCGGTTACTTCCAAAAGCGCATGGATATTTTGTAAGTACAATTTCTCAATCTGAGCAGCCTCTAAAAAAGAGAGTCCCTCCTCTAGCAACGCTCAGAAGTAAGAGCAATGCCGTTAGCCCACCTCGCCAATTGTGAAAGCCACCCATTGTTCTGCTTTCACAGGAGTGAGTGCAAATGTGGTTAACCACCTACATTTTGACCTTTTCAACGACTTTTGAAAATAAAAAGCTGGTACAATAAGTTTGCATTGTTGTACATACCTTTCTTATATTTGTACCGCGTTTTTCCCCAAGTACACGCCTACATCATGGCTGGCTGGTGCCCGTCGTCGTTATTCTGTTGACAGATGAGCCAAGCCAACTGATCGAAGACGAAGGCAAAGGCAGTGCCACTTTTTTACTCACTACAAACGAAGGCCTATCTGCACATTGTAAGTTAGAAAAAACCTAATATATGTACTACATTTCAACACTAATAAAAAGACCAGGAACCACATACATTAATAGAAGGTCACATAATAGGCCGCTTATGCATCTCAATGTTTTTGCTGCTCCCCCCGTGGGGAGCCAAAAGTAATTTTCCGCAACTTTTAGTGAATAATTAACACAAATCTACGTTTAATGAGAAAAACATGGCTCGTTTTAGCCAATACGATAGGCAATCGTTCCATCAGTGGGGTTATTTAAATTCATGTTCTGAGCGGTTGTCTGTTCCTTTAAGGATTAAAATACTCTAGTATATTTTATTTACAAATTGTAGGGAGACAAGTAGTTTTACAGTCATTTAACTACAGGACAGTCAAACAGCCAAAGTTAAGTTAGCTAATACTGTTGTAGCCAGCAATTAAATATGGTTGCAATGACCTCTGTCACCACTATAAGGTGTAGTAAGCAGCTACTGCAGGACTATGGTGCAACCACAGGGTCTATGTGAAGGCAAAATAGTACCACGCACCCCCCTCTCCCGTGCCCTCTCCTGGAGCACTTCGTATGCACCCTCTGGTTGGGGAAGTGAAAAGGCTGGGCAGCCTTTCTTGAAAATGCCACTTTTTTGCCAAGCAATTTCCTGCAGGCTTGAGCCTAGCACACGTGTATGATCCAAACCCAAGGATGTGATGCCAACCACAGTAGGGTGCCTGTAACAGAAAAAGCCATGCAAAGACAAAATGTATAAATTTTACTGCGTAATGCTGCAAACATAAGTATAAATTGGCAATTTGGCAATCACTCATTCTAAAAAATACTACTGAAATGCCGGTGCTACAGCTGGTAGGCTTGCCCAAAATGCATATAAGTATTATGTAATATAAGAAGGCTCAGCAGGAAGAAAAAGCTGCCATTACCGATAATGGGATGAGGCTCACGCTCGCATGCTACTTTGAGCAATTTTGACCTAATTTATTTGTATATCTCCCAAGTTTGACATGCATACACTTGGCTCACTTGCAGTGCTTCAGAGCCAGTGATTTAAATATGCCTCCACAGCCAGTAACATTTCAAGAACAGCGCAGGAATCACTAGCTACAGCCAACACCAATGCAGCCAGTTGCAAAATGTCTTTGATCATTTATGTCGGTGTGTGCATATCATAGTGACCTGTTTACTTCCAAAGCATTCTGACACCTTAAGGCTCATTCACACTAGGCCGACACGACAGCAATTTTGGTCTGCCGACTGTTGGCGATAGCGTTTTCCTTCCTTTAAACCGTTGGCCACAGCGTTTTCCGTCCTGTAAACTACTGTCGCCAACAGTGGGCAGACCAAAATCAGTGTCGTGTCAGCCTAGTGTGAATGAGCCTTTACAAGCATCAGCACAGACAAAACACTGACCAGCAAGGACTCGGTTTTGCACAGTACATTTCAGTGATAAAAGAGACAGGAGACCACACGGTTTGCACTCATGTGGGCAGAAGCTGCTCGTATCCCGAGTGGAAATGTGCAGTCCAATACAATGTTTCCTGAGCGTCACGTGACGTGCTGTGGAGCTGGATGCTGCCTCACCTGCCATCAACAATGTGCTCAACAATATGAACTTATCCTATCAAGGAGCTATCCGACCTTTCTAACAAGCTGCTAGAAAAATTAGTTACAACTTCTGCTTTCACATTCTCTCAATAAATCCGACCTATGTGTTCTGACATGGTAGGATATAGTGCATTTATTCCAGCTACATTTAACTTGGTGAGTAATGACAAATTTTCACAATCCCTCTTTTATGCTTTAAAGATGAACTGCTCTCTCAAACACTTCATCAGCTAGCAGTGTGCACAGCACAAACCATATGAAAATTAATTCCTGCTACAAAGTGTGACATTCATTGTTCAGGCGAGAAAATCACTCATGGGGAAATCACTCATAGCATCTGATTATTATTCTGTCACCATGTAATATTTTGATTTAATTATGTCTTAAGCTTAGACAATACACATCAGCAAAATGTCAGTAGCATCATTTTCACAAGTCACTTGACACGCAATGTTTGTGGTCACGCTCAAGGAAAGGCATACACTATTGAAGAAAGAAGTCAAAAGGGGTAAACGTACTACGGAAACTTTTTCAATTCACGTCAAAATTATTACGTCGCACTCATTGCTGTTTTCAGAGAGCTCTCAGACTTGCGTGCTGTTCAAAACAACAGAATATGAAACAAATTGGCAGAAAGTGTACCATAGGCACAAATTAACATTATTGCACACTTAGTCACCTTAGTCACCACTGAAATAATGCTCACAAATTTGGTGAACTGAACCTTGATTTTGGATGTAAGTTGCAGATTACATTGCATAGGTCACTAATACACTGATGTGTCAGAGTCCTGAGCTTTATTTATTTAGGAAACGCCAAGAAAGGAGATAGCTGGTGACTCTGTCAGTGCTTGTATGAAGTGCTGCAAGTCACAAGTCAATTACAGTCGTGTTGTTGGTCACTTCCTTCCTTCATGTTTAAGTTGTCCACATCAATGCGACCTAGTTTCACTCCATTATCATAGAAAGCACACTTGTGAAATATTTGTATCTGTAAGACTTAAAAAAACAAAAAGCATGAATAAACAAACAGTGGCACCAGTCCCCTTAGGAGCACTGATCAAAGGCATCATGCAAAACTCTGCCAGGGCTCGTTTCAGTACATCTTCTTGTGATGCATACATACAATCTGGGCATTAGGTGGTGCCTCGAATCCATGCTGGGAAATGAATTTAAATCTGCTATACATGATAAGCCCACTATGGAGGAATGAGCACAAGAGCTTGCATTCGTACATGCTAGAATGGATAGACAGTTGGCATCCCTCTTGGTAAGTAGTAAATACACTCAATCTCAGCCATCTGTGTGCACTCAGAAAAAAATTAACTGAAGAACTATGTGCGGAGTCACCTTGGTGCAGGCATCTTTATGTGCACTAATCTTTTTTTGCAGCACGAGCTTGATAAGGCAACATTATCTCCACAGCTAACAAACCTTAGGCTTTCTAAAACGGAACCTATGAAACGTTCCACCAGATGTAAAATTACTAGCTTATAATAAGTCACTTGTTAGGCCGAAACTAGAATACGCGTCAGCCATCTGGAACCCGCAACAAGCATATCTCATCGACGCATTAGAATCAGTCCAAAATTGTGCTGTTAGATTGATTCATACCTCATACTCATATGACGTCAGCGTTTAATTTCTGAAATTAGAATCCGGCCTATCAATGCTTTCACGTCGATGTCGCATTTGCAGTCTTTCCCTGTACCACAAGTCCTTCTTTTCTTCCCTTAATCAAGCACCTTACATCAGAGCAGCAGCATGCATATCTCACCGCACCAGCCATCCACTTCAACTAGCGCGCCCATGTGTTCAGACCAGTACCTTCATCATCATCATCAGCCTATATTTATGTCCACTGCAGGACGAAGGCCTCTCCCTGCGATCTCCAATTACCCCTGTCTTGCGCTAGCGTATTCCAACTTGCGCCTGCAAATTTCCTAACTTCATCATCCCATCTGGTTTTCTGCCGACCTCGACTGCGCTTACCTTCTCTTGGTAGCCATTCTGTAACCCTAATGGTCCACCGGTTATCCATCCTACACATTACATGGCCTGCCCAGCTCCATTCCTTTCGTTTAATGTCAACTAGAATATCAGCTATACCCGTTTGTTCTCTGATCCACACCGCTCTCTTCCTGTCTTTTAACGTTAGTCCTAAGATTTTTCGTTCCATCGCTCTTTGTGCGGTCCTTAACTTGTTCTCGAGCTTCTTTGTTAACCTCCAAGTTTCTGCCCCATATGTTAGCACCAGTAGAATGCAATGATTGTACACCTTTCTTTCTTCGACAATGGTAAGCTGCCAGTCAGGATTTGGCACCACCTTCACTGCCTCCTTTTTCTTCAGAACCGCGACAGACTGGAACTACCGCCTGCCCATCTTCGTTTATAGAACTTGTCACAGACAATTTTGTTAAATGATTATTTATCACAATGTTTGCGCAATTTTATAAAAACCCACCCCTTATTTAATGCCCCTACGGGGGACTTAAGCTGCAATCAGTCTGGTACCACCTACTGTAATAAATAACACCAGTTCCTTGCTTAAAGTTGACCCCTATATCATAGGGAGCATGTGAGGTACTGACAGGCTTTTTTTTTTAATTTTTTTAAAACCATATTTTTAAGAAACATGCACAGAACCCACAAAATATGGTGCAGGGAATCTGGATGCCCATTTTCAGAAGCAAATAAACAAAGTACAAAATTATCTTTAGTGTCCCTTTAACGTAGGTGATTCATGCTTGCATAACAGCTGACAAAATGTTATTTATAAATTGAAAGTAGTTCTTAACGTATAGTTCATAAAAAAAAGAAAAAAAGAAAGAAAAGAAAAGAAACTACAGCAGTGCCTCACTGCACCATCTGAGCATGTACTAAAACATTCATTGCAAACAAAAGCTCCACTTCCTATTCAATTCTTATACTTTCCATGGCAAAAAAAACTGGAACATGGCTGACATCCAAAGCAAAAAGAAAAACTACTACAGCAAATAACAGTGGCCTCAGAAGCACTGCTAATGTGTTAAATAACCTATAAAAAAATTGTTTTCTCTCTCTCTCTAAGTGTGCTGATGTAAGGTTTGGAGTGACTGTACCCTTGATATTTTATTATCAACTGGTCGAACTAAAGGAGGGTTCAACTTTACGAATCGGAATTCAAGACTAGCAGCAGCAAGAACAGGAACAGTCACAGCATTTGCATCATTACCTGTACAATTTCTCACCTTATTACATTAGTGGAATCGTATTCGCCACCAACGCCTACTTCAAGCACCAACACATCAACCTGAAAGGAACATTCAAATATGGGCTTAATTCAGTAATATGTGCGTAACATGTCAGGAAACTGAGCAGCACCAATGGGCACTTACCTTTTCCATGATGAATACCTTGAATGCCATTACTGTCAAGAACTGAAAATAGGCTGGAATGTTTGCTCCCTCCTAACCAAGTAAAAGAATGTTCAGCCAGGTTAGCAGAACACAGCTAACAGTACACACTACTTTAGCATCTCAATGGAAGGAACTGGCGAACCTTGGCTTTTAAGTTGTGGTAAACATCCCAGAAGTACTTTGCAAAAGCATCTTCAGACAGCGGTTTCCCATTTATTCTGATCCTTTCTCGAACTGCCACAAGATGCGGAGAACTGTCACAGCAGAAGTGCAAAAATACAGTAAAATTTCACTTAAATGAAATTCAATGTACTTGAGTAATCCATTCTTTTAGGTCAAGGTACAGCTGAGCGGAAAAAGATTAGCACACGTGACCGATCACCCGATCAGATAAAGTGCGGCAAGCGACACTGTTATGCCCTAGCACACCGAAAACGAGAGTGCCAGGCACCCCCCACTCTTTGAAACATGAATCATGTGGCACTTTAGATACCAGTGTGCATGGGAACAAGAGCACCACGTACCACAATTTCTCTGCTCCCGTCATTGGCCACTTGTGCTAATGTTTTTCTGCCGTAGCTGCACATTCAAGTGAAATATAAGCACACATGCTTCCTATTGGCAGGATTTTGTAGTTACTAGTATGTTTCATACTATTGGGCAGGTATTTCATTTGAGCAATAATTAACTTCCAGACAAGAAACCATGATAAGCCATAGCAAATTATACACTTAATTATATACATTGATTAATTATATACTGTATAATTATATAAAATTATACAAAGCTCTCAATAAACAAAACAGTGAGCAATGACTTTATGGAAGAGAAAAACCCTATTATCTAACCAAGACTTGAGATAACATTACACAAAACACTATGATACGAAAAATATTTCTAGTAAATGCACTCCTTTTTCTGAATGCCTGGCTTTGCAGAAAATTTTATTTAAGAACAACCTTCTTTAGAAAGCGTACTATATCCCTCAGCATGCATTAATTACATCAATGTTTTTGACGCAATACAATCTCATACATGAAGATATTTGCTACCAATTATTCTTACATTTACATCTTTAATTACTTCAGTTTACAATAATTTCTCAATGACAACCAACATGCAGTAACCCACAAAGCATTTGTCAGAAAAAAAGAGGTGCTGTTAGTGCTGACCAGCACTGACAGCACCTCACATTGCATATAGAGCATGCAGTCCTGCATTTTCCTATTTCCATCACATGATCCCTCACTCTCCCTTAATGCAATGCTCCAGCCACGTACAGCCCTCAGCATACATGCCTACAGCATGGGAATGGTACACTGCACAGTGTGTTTGCACTGCCTACAACAAGATACTGCTTTGAGACAATTTGTTTCTACAAGAGAAGTGCTTGATTGCTAAATAACCAATAGTCACACTGTCATCTCTGCAGTAAAGACTGCAAAGGCTTCCCTGGCAACAAAGTACCGTATTTTCCGGTGTATAAGACGCGGTTTTTTTCTGAATTTTTCGTCGGTGCGTCTTATAGAACAGTGCGCGACTTATGTACATTTTTTTTTCTTCGGGAAAACTGACGTCAAAATTGGATTCGATGTTATCGCCACGCAAAGCGTGCTGGTTGACTTAATTGCTACAGGTTCTGTGCGCGATATCGAGGTGCCGGGTTCTTCTCGTGATCGAGTTCCCGAGTGCCGACCGCGAGTCGACCGACCCCGAAGTCGTCGCATTTGCAGATCGCTGTCAAGATACAGCACGCGCCAGTTGCTACCAGAGTACAAGCCCCCCACCCCCCCCTGCCTCCCGCGCTGCCTTCCCGCTTTCCTCCCTTGTGCGCGATTCAGCTCACCGTCGCACGCTTTCACTCGTAAATACAGCATAAGGCGCGAGCGGACGATGTTACCGCCCTTGGACTTTATACGGTACATCGCTGTAACCACGACGACAGAAATGCGCCTGGAGTGCAAATATATGGCACCCATACGGTTGCGCGTGACCCGCGTTCACGGAGTGAAACTTCACTGTATTTTTTTTAAATTGCTTACCGAACGAACAGGTGCGTCTTATACACCGGTGCGACTTATATACGTTTTTTTTCCAGAAAAACTGCCATTTTGAGGGGTTGCGTCTGATACAAAGGTGCGACTTATGGACTGGAAAATACGGTAGTCACTATATAATAAAAGTCAAATGTCTAAAGACAGTTGTAGAGTGAGAAACATAAGGAATGGCAGTCAGCCTTTGTATCAATGCATGTACAAAGGAAGTTAGGTAGACTGCATAGACACACTTCTGAGCACCCCACTTCAATTCTCATGTGTGCTGGGCTGTTTGCTGGGCCACAAACTTCTGAACAGCAAGCTCCTCTGCCAGGTGCATCAGAAGTGATGCTTGTTCACAGGATGCTATACAAATTGGAAGTGGCCACAGTATTATTTCAAGTGTAAAGGGCAGAATGTAAGCCACTATTCTGGGTCAGGATAACAGTGGAGGATAAGACCAGCAAAGAATCGAGCGGAAAGAATTGCTACATTACACCGGCACTGGATATAGCAGGAATAGGCACAGCTCACACCAGAAGTGTGCACAGGCTCAGAGTCTCTGGAGCCCAATCCCATCCTGGGAAAAGAATGTGATACTGAATGCCTACGAGCAGAACCACTCACCTTACAGAGAGCCAACCAAGAAAGATGTCCAGCCCTTGAAAACAGTATTAGCTGCAACTACTTTGGTAATCAATTTGCAACCCTCCAACTCACTTGACACAACAGCAAGAGTTCCTTAAGATGGGCAGGCCAGTGGTATGGGCCTAAAATTAGCCCACTGTATATAGTTCATCAATGGCTAGAACATCAGTACAAGCACCAAGCGCAGGCTCGGTTTGGTGTAACAACTACTGGGATGTGAACATAATCTAGTTATGTTATATATAGATGCCGCTATGTACTATGATGGTTGTTGCAAAATAAATGCCATGTGTTGAGGTTATATTCATTCATCACAGATTTCATAGCATTTCTACAGTAATCATTAATTTATTTATTTGAAGGGATATTGGTAAAACAAAAAGAATGCTGTTGCATACGGACCCTTTCCCGGAATCACTCAAGTTTCCCCACCACCTCAAAAGGCCGTCGCATTCCAATTATGGTGCGCCGAAGCGCATCAACCACGCTACCGGACCCGTCAGACAGGTTGGCGACACCCCCCCTCACGCACCTCACGTCTAACTATTGCCTCTCATCCTGCTTGACTCTTCCTCAAAGTGCAACAGGAGACGGGCACAGTTCCAGGTAGGAGGCCTTGGTCGAGATCAAAGTGGTTTTGCCGCAGTGGAGGGTCATTCCGAGAACATCCCGTCTCCTTCAGCTGAGCGCTTCCAGGCGAGGAGGCAAAGCCGGAGGCAAATCAACCATCGGACAATGGAGCCCTCAGAGCGTCCCCATTGGCCGAATATGACGGCACTTGCACGGGCCAATACCAGGAGAGGAAAATGACAACACCTGAGCTGGCTCGACGATTGGCCGAAAATGAAGGGACCCCGAGGAACCCTCAATGGACCCCAAGGAATTCCGAGAGACTCCGAGAGACCAAAGAGGTTAAAAGAGCGACAACTCGAGGAGAGGGACATTCCTCTTCTTGCCACGGGCCGCAGCGTCCGATTTGCTGCCGGCCGTCAATCACTGTATGACTGTTCATTACTTTGTATATTAGCACTGTAAATAATGTAAATAAACCTCCTTTTCCCAAAGTCCGTCCTCGACATCCCCCGACTCCCGCACTCAACGGCAAGATCTAATAATGCTCTTGAAAAAAATTTGCAACCTTACAAGCTTATCTTTTCCCCAAACAATAATCACCCATCTTGAATACACTGTGCACTCGGTACTTCCAGGTCACGAACAGCATGTGTGTTATCAGCGTGGCATACTATTCTTGACAGGAAAGTAGTAAGCGCAGAGTTTTCAAGAAAGGAAACACAAGACGGTTTGACGATTATTGTTTGGGGTCAGGATATGCCCCAAAAGGTGTAAAATGTTTTTCTATTCAAACCATAGGTAGACATTTTCACTCACGTGTAGAGACCCGTTTTAAAGCCATGCTGTCTGAGAATACATTCAGCGAAAGCACATGTTGATCCTTTCCCTTTTGTTCCAGCCACATGGATTATCTTGAGGTCATCAAGATCTGATACCTGTGTCAATGCGCACAACTCTGTATCACTTATCCTGCACACAAAAAAACAATCAGCTCATATCACAACCTACCTTTAGCCCAACAGCCTGCAGGTGCTCAGGCATTCGCCTTGACTTGAGGAATGCATTGGGTGGGTGTTGCATTGATATTTTCAGAGTAGCTTCATTGCTCTGGAGGTTATTGAGGGCATACACTGCATCCTGAAAAACACATTTGAATATGCTGAAGGTGTTCAATTCTCCTTTCTTTTTACAGATTACAACGTTTTTTTCTCATGTATTGCAGAGTTTCCTAGGTGGTGCTAGTTCAAACGCTGCCACACCTGCACCATGTTTGCAATCATTTATAGCGCATCATTGCGACAGATGCAAACAAAGTGGCTAATATTCAGCATAATTACAGTTAGAGTGCTGGCATCTTAGCTATTCTGCTTGCAATTCACATGAGAGCTTTAGAAATAGCCAAGCTAAGTGACTAAGTGTACCCAAACACCCAAGCTTAGCTTGGGTTCTTTTTAACGCCCCTCCCCTTGACTTTGCCTCATCAAGAGTTGCAGAAAATTACAAACATATGGTATGCAAGTACTATGACTAACCTCATTAAATAACTAACCCGCACGACTGTACTCTGCTTTAGTTTGATCTAGACAGCATTACTTCGTGGTGCATTCACTGTTTCATGCAATCGAACGTTAGCGAATGCAAAATGATAATATTTATATTTATAGTTGTATATATAATTATGTCTCATTTTTACTTATGTTCCCTTAGTTTCTTTATATCTATTTTATTGTAACTTTCCTCTCGCTTACCTTTTCTCTTAACCTGTATTTTTCCCACGGCCGCAGGACAGTTCAGCTGTCCACTCGGAAGTGAGACAGCTATGATACCCTTAATTTCCTTCCATATTTTGTCCTTACTACAATAGCTACTAGTACTACTAGTAATGAGGATTTCCTGCAATACTACCACTTTTTATTCCCTTAACGATGTTCAGTTTTCTTCTGTAAATTCCTACAAATACCTTGGTGACCATATCAATAACAGTCTGTCATGGAATGTGTATATTAACTGCATACATGATTAACAATGATTAACAATTAACAATTTTTTGTATCAAAGTTTTCCTTTAGCTCCTGTTTCCTTAAAACTGCTTATTTAAAAAGAGTAAGATAAAAACTCGAGTATGCTTCTTTAATTTGGGACCCTCACTCTTTCACACTTGGATCTGCACTTGAAGCTATCCAAAGCCGTTCAGTTCATTGTTGCCATCTATTCTCGTACTGCCAATATCACTACAATAAAATGTTCTCTTGACCTGCCTGAACTCTCTCACAGACGAAAACTAGTTCGCTTGTGTCTTTTCCATAGCATCATTTTTGCCAACCCCGAGCTGTAGCACATCTTGTTCTCTCCTGCCTGTTACATTTCATTTCATGTCGACCATCGTTTAAAAGTGCAATTCTGCCAGACCAACATGTATTTTCATTCGTTCAAGACGAAGACACCATGTGAATGGAATCAGCTCCATACCTCCATTGCCAGCAACCGTGATCATAATTCCTTCCAGAGTGCCATTTTGAACATAATTTGAACTTGCCACTCTACTCTTTAATGGCATAATAGCACAGAGAGTATTTGAACTTAAAGAAAATATTAAATAATAAATTACACTCGAGCATTCATTATGCACGCAGGTTTCATTTGATTTCCATTTAACTTCTGCTGCACTCATGATCTAGTTGATAGCATAAAATTGAATTATAGCACTTTTCTAGCACCTCAGAGTATATTTTTTCTAGAGCTGACAGCATAACAATAGAGAGCACATGCACTTCACATTGAAACACCTTTAGTGAGCTCAATCAGCCCGTAAGCACAATAAATGCTACTCCAATAATTGCAGCCTGGCATCACATCATTCTTCACTTTCACTTGCTTTGCACAGTCACTAGGCATACATAAACTAATCGTAGCACAGTAAGGTTGACCTGAAGCAACTTAACTGCATTTATTTGCACATGAATGCTACACATTCACAAAGTATGATCAACAGAGGGCACTGGACACAGGCAACAACCTTAAATAGGGTTGTAGCCAGCAAATGATGCTAGCAAATCTTTGTGAAACTTTCCTGTAGACCGAATATAGCCAACAGATAATGAAGACAAGGAAAGCATAGTGGAAATCATGTGTTGTTTTGAACACATACACTGAATCCACATCCTCTGCATATGTAGGATGCAAGTTCGGCTTCCACCAGCCAGCAAGATTTTTTTCATTCATTTCTCATTTCAATTAAAAACAGCAAATGATTTCCCCTATGCTTTCCTTGGCTTCATTATCTTTTGGCTTCATACGGTTCTGAATAATAAAAATCGGGCCCCTCGGTTCCCCCCCTTCTTCTCGTTCCTACTGTAGACAACCTTCAGAATGATGCATTATGTAGATGCAGTAGCAGTACTACATGTTCGACTGCCACCACTTTTTGTGTACGAGGATGGCCATCCCCATAGCATATACGAGGTCTGTATCCGAAGTATCCGACCTTTGGCCGAAGAAAAAAAACTGGCATAACTGGAGCGTTGGAAACCTAATCACCCTCAAAGCAGTCTCCTTGGGACTACATACACTTCTCCCAGCGGTGCTGCCATTGTTGGAAGCATTCCGAGAAGGCCTCTTTTGGAATAGAGTTTAGCTAAGCTGTCGTTGCAGCCATAATGTCCTCTCTTGTCTGAAATCGCGCTCCTTTCAATGGCCTCTTGATTTTGGGAAACAGCCAGAAGTCGCAGGGGGCCATATCAGGAGAGTAAGGAGCCTGTTGAACTACAGGAGTCTGATTTTTCGCCAAAAAAGACTGAATCAAGTGCAAGGAACGTGCAGGAGCATTGTCGTGATGGATGCGCCAATTTCCTGTTGACCACAACTCTGGTCTCTTGCGCCGCACAGCATTACGTAGGCGACGGAGGACATCCCTGTAGTACTCTTTGGTGATTGTTTGACTCTGTGGTGCGTACTCGTGGTGTACCACACCGCAGGAGTCAAAGAAAGCAGTCAGCATCACTTTGACGTTGCTGCGCACTTGGCTGGCCTTCTTTGGTCTTGGTGACGTGGAATGCTTCCATTGTGACTGGGATTTGGTTTCCGGGTCGTATCCGTACACCCAAGACTCGTCACCAGTGATTTTGGTGTTCATGAAGTCGGGGTCACTGTTTGTGGAATCCAGCATGTCCTGTGAGACTTCAACACGAAGTTGCTTTTGCTCCACCGTGAGCAGCTTCGACAGGAATTTCGCCGCAACTCTCTTCATGGCCAAATCTTCGGTCATAATAGAATATACAGAAAAATTGCTGATGCCCACCTTTTCTGCAATTTCCCAGATAGTCAAACGATAGTCCCGCATCACCACAGCGTTCACTTCGGCAATGACCTGGTCATGTCGGCATGTTGATGGCCGACCAGAGCGTGGCTTGCTCTCCACCGCTGTGCGGCCGTCTTTAAACCAGTTGTACCATTCCTGAATCTCCGTGCTGCTCATAGCATCATCACTGAAAGCCGTCTGAATCTTCCGAATGGTTTCCACTTGGCTGTCGCCCAGTTTGTGGCAAAATTTGATGCAGTAGCGCTGCTCCAGTCGCTCCGTCATTTTCCTTGCAATAAAAAAACCGATGAGAGCACTGCACACTACCTCACTCAAACGCTGCATCCCAGCGACTGACGCTATCGGCAGGTGGGAAAAAATTTGCGCATACGCACGAAGGTTCAAGGTTGGCTTATGCAAGCGCGCTTGTTTCATATCCATCAGGTGTTCGCAAAAAAAAAATAAGGTCGGATACTTTTTTAACAGACCTCGTAGCATCATTGAGCTTGCAGATGCTTCTAGTGCAATTACAACAAAGCCCGCTGGTGTGAACCAGGGAAAGCAAGTGTGAGCTCTGTTGAAAGACAAGATTTACACTTAGGGACAAGTTTTCAAAAGTTTATTCAATGTAAAAAACATATTTAAGAGATTCAGAGACAGCTAGCAACTGCCTTCAGACGGGATGCAATGCCCACCTGCTTCAAGAAGCAGGACAATACGAAGGGCATAGAAAAGGAAGATACAGGAATTACAAAGAATACATATAAAAAAAGAGGGAAGAGAGAATGACAGCAACAAGTCCATTAGAAATGCTGGAAAAGCACCAAGTTAGTTGACATGCACTTGACAAAAGTTTCCTGCCAGTGAATATCATTCAAAGTAGTGATTACCCTAAAAAGCAGGAGACGAAAGAGCAATGTGCCATGTCCTGTTCACTGTCTATTAATAATGTCCATAATCAGCCACTTGTGGATTGTTTTCAGCCCATTAGTGACTTGTGGATCATTGAAAGCCAAACATACACATTTTTATTCACGCAATGCAAGTTAAACAATGCTACAATGTTATACCATCGCGTACAACCAGCAATGAACACATGGTGAAGAAGAGACAATAGAGACCATAAAAAGAGAAGGATTACACTGAAAGCCACAGAATGGAGGACTTCCACAAGGACAGAGACAAACATGGTGTTCACGGACAGTAAACACCAACACTAAACGAGTTTAGAAGGCTAGAGTGTTAATTCTTTCAAAACTCTACTTTCACCCATTTAGCGAAACAGGGTTGACTACTAGCAGGGAAAATGAAGGCCAAGGTTCTCTCTTTTTTTTTTTTTTTATGTCGTACCTAAACCAAAGTAGCGACGTCAAGGATTTCCATCTATGTTTTCGTATTTTGGCCATTTTCACACAAAAGTCCGCAAAGCTCAGTAGGTTGAGTCTTTGGTTGCTTTAGTCTGCAATGTAGCTCTTATCTACCAACAACACAAAAATTAAACATACTGGAGTAGACGCTGTCAAAATCCGTGATGTCGGAGCGTGCTGGTGCAGAAAATTCAGTGGCGGCACCACACGTCTTTAGTTTACACATATTTTCTGTCTTACCAAGCCTGCTTTCCTGCCAAGAAAGGCCATTTTGTTACAGCAGTAGTGTAACTTATACTGCTGTACAGATGCAGATGCAGAGAACAAATACAGATGAACTTAATATTCCTCTTTAGTGTCCTTTTAAACTCGCTGGTTGAGACCACCAATTAAAACAACAGAATGGACACAGAAGTGGCATATAGCAGTACTTATTACACTATCAAAAACAATGGAAGTTCAGCACAATGAAAAAGAAAAGACACCCATACAACACAACTGTGCTCAGCTTTCGGACAACAACAAGTGGACTTGTATTTCTTCCTTGATGATTGCATGTAATCAAAACAACATTATTTGGGAAATCAATACACTGATTGCCAGAACAATCGCACCTACGTCATTTCTATATACCATTAAGGCTTCAACACACAGAGAAAGTGACAAAAGATGTGTTTTTACACTGAAAACCAACAGAATTCAAGTAAATCTCGACACATGGAAACTTTTTTTTTTTTTGAAATGCTTAGCAAGAAACTTTATGGGAGACTTTTCTTTTCCTAACCTAAAAATTTTAATTAAAGTGTGGAGTTTAATGTCCCAAAACTCCACAGCGGGTTATGAGGGATGCCGTACACTCTAAAAAAAAGTTTATACCCTTTGGGTCGTATCTTGTCCCCAAGCAATAATCGTCATCTGCCTTGCTTGCGTTTCCTTTCTTGTTTCCTTTCTTGAAAACTCGGCGCTCGCTACTTTCCTGCCGAGAATGCTGTGTCACGCTGATAACGCGCGAGGCTTTCCTTACTAGGAAGTACCGGGCTCGCAGCGTTAAAGGAAATGCTGACAAGACATATGGCGATTATTATTTGGGGACAAGATACAACCCAAAGGGTGTAAACTTTTTTTTAGAGTGTAGTGGAGGGCTCCAGATTAATTTGAACCACGAAGTTAATGTACACCCACTTCATACATTTGTATTTTTTGCATTCCAGCCCTATCGGAATGCTAGCTGCAGCTGCTGGGAATCGCTCAGCAGAAGCACACCATAGCCACTGCAGAGGATAGCACACCCCTGTTATTGTCTAGATTGACCACTTGGTGCAATGGATAAGGACAGAATAGGAAATGGAATGGAACAAGATATGGCCCCAGGTTCACTAGCAATGGTGGACATTGCACTACCTTCTTTCACTGTGAAAAATGAAACAATGTTTATGTGGCAACTCAGTAAGAGGCTGTCTTGAGATCAGTGACATGATAACATCACCACTGTATCTGTCCTGCTATTCATATGCACAGCTCTGATTGGGTTATACATATGTTCACTAGTCTAGACGAGTGTGGTCCCTTCAATGAAGGTATTGTTCAGTACTTTTGATGACGCTTACTTTGATAACTGTAGAAGTAATAAAAATTTGTTTTGGGCACCATTTGCTCCAGAAGCAAATAAGGTGATAAAAGTGGCACGCACAGACACACGTGCAAATGCACGTGCACACACACACAACACACACTTTAGCACGTAAGGACGGTAGAAGATATGCATACACCATACTTCACAACTCCATAGTTGCACATACGTCAATGAATTTTAGAAAGTACAGTCAAACGCCTCTAGAATGAAATGACCTATATAATGAAGAAATAAATGTGTCCTGGTTCTATTGTGAGTGGTGCGCTGCGCGTCCTTTACAACAAACTTACGTGTATAACGAATGATTTCGGAAGCCCCAAGCACTTAGCTTTAAAGCCGTTATACTCTATTCTGTTCTCTTTTTAGTGTGTGTATTTTAGAACATTGGCTAGATTACCTAAGAAGCGTGCTAAGATTACTGAAAGTAGTAGTAGTCAACATTAGTAAACTGGGATTCAGAGGTAAAGCATCGATAAACTAATCATAAGCTTTGAAACGGTGTATTATCATACATATTACAAAACTGGTGGTACATCTGCTGACATCGTGCATGCGGCGCAGTTACTGCAGATTAATTAAGAAAACTGATTCAGTCACGTTGCTCACCACTCGTACAGCGGGAGATGAAACAGGTTCTAGACAGACGAAAACTGCACCCAACTGCATGATGTTAACACGGCGCGAGATCTTTCCTGAGCAGCTGACCCCCATCAAGTTCGTGAACAAGTGCAAAACGACGATAGGCAAGCTTCCGAACCGCAATGTCAGAAACTACTGCTCTAGCAAAATAACATTTGATTCTATTCGATGATCAAGCGTTTCAAAAAAGCGCTTCCGCGAGTCAAACGGAGCTGCGCAAGTGCCAGCAGAATGTGTATTACGCGAGCTGCAATCTGACGCAGACGTTGCAGACCGGCACATACAGGAAGTATCGGGTGACTATCAGCTGCAGATCTCACCTCATAGCACCGTTTAGTCGACACGGTCGGTTTCGGCTTGGCGGGAACTCCAGAGACAGTTCTAACTTGAGTTGGCTTCACCATCATCAGGCGGCAGAGCAGGTTTCTCATTCCAGACTGGGCAAGTGTAGAGCCACCAGAACCGAGTTTGGTAGGATGGTACAACTTCCGAGTCAGGTTTCTGACATCCAAGCCAACACAGCAAAACCGAAAGTGACACAGCAACGCAGTCCGACTGTGCTAAACTTGCCTCCCTGCCAGCGCGATACGAGCACGAGCGCGATGACAGTAACGGCCCGCTTAGCCCACCGACCGTCCCTGAGTAATCATCGGCTGCTGCTCACCCCACAATTCCACATTCCCTCAACTCCCTACGTCAGCTGCCTCGTTTTCACAGCCTCGTGTACAACGACGTCGAAACACATGGACGCATGTATGGAGTAGAGTGTACTAGACAATGGTCGAGTGGGCCGAACGGCGCTCTGCCGCTGAGGCGCCGCGTGTGGAAAAATAGTGCGAGGGCGCTGCGAGCGAACTGGATTGGGGCGGAGACGCGCTCCGCGGCATATTCAACGTACTTTCGCTGCGGGCGCCGAGGCCGATTGCGCATAGTACGCTCTTAAAATAGCGCTTTATTTCAACTGCAAATTTATGTTTACACCATTTTGCCAAACATATATATTTGAGGCATGGATTATACAACGCGACGTCTTCAATTTTGCTGTCGTTGTCAAGCGCGTCGTCTGCTAGCGCGCGCGCGTTCGCTACGCGGACGCTGGCGGACGCCCAGTTTTTCTCGCAGAACCTCTGTGCAGTACATTTTTTTAATGTTTTAGTTGCTTCGGTGCGCCCATGACTCTTGAAGGCCGGTGAAAAATGTAGTTTTAGCCAGGTGAACTGTTGTTTTCACCACTGTCCTCTAAAAGTAACTGGTATATCCGCACCATGAAGGCTACGTAAGAAAATTTTACTTGTGTCATTTTGCACGCACTTCTTGTTGGTGGTTATTGATCAGGGACAATGATCGAAGAAAACAATATTAGAGTGAAATAAACCAGGTTTATTAACTGTGTGGCGCGAAGAATGACTCAGAAGGGTTTGGGTGCGAGCTAGTTGGTACGGATCATTCATATTTAAAACAGCGCCAAAAAACACGGACAAGAGAGAACACAGGACGAGCGCTGACTGCCAACAACACCTTTATTGAAGCCTGCGCAAATTTATACAATTCGCAACGGCCAGAAAGAGAAAAAAGGGGGAAAGGGGAGGCGAGTCATCGTCAGTCAACTCCTGCTGCGCATGCGTCAATAACACTAAAAAAGCAGAGCTTAGGTGACCCTGCTACGAGCGCAGACGTAGACGAAGCTGCCAAAGTTGGCTTAGTGGCGCAGGGAGAGGCGAGCTTTGACTATGTTAGAACAGAGCAAAATCAGGCCTTTCGGGAGGCGCAGAGAGCAGATCCGAGTCTATTCGATGCATGGAAACAGGGTAAGGCAGGCAGCCATGGAATGTTTGTTCGTGACGGGATACTTTTTCACAAGGACAAAATTGCCGCCAGGGTCTATGAGCAGCTGGTTCTGCCTAGTGAGAGAAGGAAGGAGGTCCTGCTCCTTGCCCATGAGTCACCATGGGGTGGGCACCTTATTGGTATAAGGAAAACAGCCAATAGGATAAAGATGTCTTTCTATTGGCCTGGCGTTGACAGGGACATTAAACAACATTGTCAGACATGCCACGGTTGTCAGGTCCGGTCTGACCGTAAGATCATAGACCGTGTCCCGATCACGCCGCTTACCCGGCCAAGCTACCCGTTCCAGGTAGTTAACATTGATGTAATTGGGCCATTGAACCCACCATCGGCACGGGGACACAGATATGCTCTGTGTGTAACGGATTTGCATACGGCTGCAGGTGATTACCTTGAGAAGTTGCGTGAGCAGCTGCAGCTAGCTGCCGAAATGGCAGGACTGACGGCTAGCAGGCAGCAAGACGCGTACGCCTCCCAGTACAATCTCCGCGCCCGAGTAAAAACGTTCGACATCGGTGACGATGTCCTATTGTTCCGCACGGAAGAGCACGGGAAACTGCAGTCGAGGTGGCACGGACCATATAAGGTCGCAAAACCGCGCCAAAATTCGTACGAGCTAATCGTGGAAGGCGGGAAATGAAAAACCGTGCATGCTAACCACCTTCGCCCCTATCATGCTAGAATAGGGCACACGAGCGTAATCTTCCACGATGATGAAGACTTCGGGGTAGTAGAGTGCAGCCCATCCTTGAAGGAACAGGGGGACAGTGAGTTGCCAGCGACTGCGACAGAACACTTGTCGCCAAGCCACGAATCTCAGATACGCGCGTTGTTCCGATCCTACAACGACGTGTTTTCGGGGCAACCAGGAAAGGCGCGGATAGGTGAGCATCGAATTGCACTGTACGAGGGGTACACGCCGAAAAAGGGTCACCCGTATCGCGTACCTGACCTCCTTAGGAAGGAGATAGCCAAGGAAATCGACGAGTTGCTCGCTCTGGGATTAATTTACCCGACCACAAGTGCGTTTGGTCATCCTGTGGTGTGTGCTACCAAGAAAGATGGCTCCCTTAGGCTTTGTGTCGACTACAGAGCATTAAATGCAGGTACCGTGGATGACGCGTTTCCTATGGCTCGCCAGGAGGAGCTTATATATCGAGTAGGGAGAGCAAATTTCATCACTCTCATTGATCTTAGGCGGGGTTATTGGCAGATCCCCATGGATGAGGAAAGTCAAGACAAGACAGTGTTTGTGACACATTTGGGCCAATTCGCGTGGCGTGTCATGCCATTCGGGTTGAAGAACGCTCCCGCCACTTTCCAACGGGCAATGAACGACCTTCTCGCAATACATCAGGAATATTCCTGCGCTTATCTAGATGACATAGCCGTGTTTTCCAGAACGTGGGCCGACCATTTGGAACACCTCGAGCATGTTCTAATCGCTATGTGCGACGCAAGCTTGACGGCGAATCTGCAGAAATGCCAGGTCGCGGCGCATCAAATAAAATACCTGGGGCATGTCGTAGGCTCAGGGCGACATGGTCCAGATCCGGAAAAAGTTAGGGCCATTCGGGAGCTACAGACACCACGCACAAAGCGCGAGCTCAGAAGCGTTTTGGGTCTCTGCGGATATTACAGGAATTATGTAAGAGATTACGCAGAGATAGCTAAACCACTAACTGAACTGACAGGGAGGAAGGTGCCGAATCAAATCCCCTGGGGCGTAGAGGCGGACCGGGCATTTAACGATTTGAAGGAAGCCCTGTGTAGGGCGGCGATGTTGTCGACTCCAGATTCCTCTAAGCCGTACTGGCTGTTCACAGATGCGTCGCCAAACGCCGCAGCCGCTTGCTTGGCTCAGATGACCGAGTCGGGGGAAGAGCGGCCCATATCATTTGCGAGCCATCGCTTCAACGGCACTCAGATGATATGGGCAACCATAGAAAGGGAGGCGTTTGCTGTAATCTGGGCCCTCCGTAAGTTTGACACGTGGGTCTACGGTGCCCGAATAAATATCGTGTCTGATCACAATCTTCTGACCTACTTAACTACGACGCACCCCGCGGGTGCGAAGCTTGTCCGCTGGGCGCTGGCACTACAACGGTACAACGTCACCGTCTTCTTTCTTCTTTCTGGGGTTTTACGCGCCAAAACCAGTTATGATTATGAGGCACGCCGTAGTGGAGGGCTCCGGATTAATTTTGACCACCTGGGGTTCTTTAACGTGCACTACAACGCAAGCACACGGGCGTTTTTGCATTTCGCCTCCATCGAAATGCGGCCGCCGGGGCCGGGATTCGATACCACGACCTCGTGCTCAGCAGCGCAACGCCTTAGCTGACTGAGCCACGCCGGCGGGTAACAACGTCACCGTCAGCCACAGAAAAGGGACGGAGCACGCGAATGCCGATGCATTATCGCGGTTCACGAGAGCCGATTGGGTGCCGCAGGAAAGCCGTGCAGGGGACCAAATGCAGGAGTAGCCCTTTTGGTGGTCTCTGGGAATTGTGCCCGGGAGCCACCCGGAGAGACTGCATGTGCTTTCATATGAAATGTGCGTTACAGTGTTTTATATCATGTCATTACGGTGTGTTTCTATTGTTAATGTAGTGGTGCACATGTACGCCATATTCAATGCCGTGTTTTGTTTTCATTCTGAAACTTGTCATGCCCCCAAGTGTGTTTCATGTAACCAATTCATTACTTATCATTTAATTATTCTATTTTGTGGTTTGTTTCCACGTATGTGCATGCAGGATTCACGACGACACCTCGAGTTCATCGTGCATAACAACCAGTTAGGTTGTAATAACGATCTTGGGTGCGGGGTGTAAGGTCGTTGTGAATATGCGCCTTAGTTGACTCATGTATGCAGTCTTTGTGTTTAGTTGGAATGCGTGGTCGCTCGCCTTCTCTGGGGTCTCTGTGTGTTTGTGTATTTGTTTCCTTGCGATGTTGTGCGGCTAGCTCGCGACCGGAGTCGCTTCCCGAGGGCGCCTGCAGAGCGGCGGTGGCCGGACGGGGTTCGGCGAAAAAGGGAGCGGCAGGGGTTTTCGCGCGCTGGGTCTTGCGAGCGCAATAAATCGCACGGCGCGCCGCTATAGAGGCATCTGGAGAAGGGAGTTTTTCGGGAGTATTTGGGTCGGGAGCGAGACGGCGTGGGCAGCTCGGCAGGTTCGAGTGGCGCCGACCGCCGGACTGCCCCGAGGCCTTTGCTCAGCCGCATTCATGTGTGTACTCGCTTTCCTTGTTTATTATATACTCGCAGGGTAACCTCTGTCGTCTGCAATTAAATTCTGTTATAATTATTGACATCCACGATTTCGAGTCCTTGAACACCGAAGCTCGAGAACAGTGCAAAGACAAAGTAAAACAGCAAGAAAGAAGAACCCGGCGGTGGAAGACCGAAGCAAAAAAACCTTACTGTCCCCGTCTACGATATGCGTCGAAACGGAGGTTTGCTGCGCCGCACCGGTGTCACGCGCTTTCATTGTAAACGCGGAGGCGGCTGAGGCAAGCAATGAACGCGTCACCACGTGATCAAACATGGCAGCACCCACGGCTGCGCCGCGAAAAGGGTCGCCTTCGGACCGTGGGTACCTGGGCTCGAATCCTGCCTTGCCAAGAACGTTCATTTTGTTTTAGATGCGAAGCATCTTATGGTGGGGGCTATGTCACTCCCTCCCTCCGCCGTGCGGCGTCCACACCTGCACTGCGCATGCGCATCCCCCCTCCTCTCCTCTCCTTGTCTCATCTCCTCTCGGCATTCCTCCTCTCCTCTCCGACGCTTCTCTCCTCTCCGGATTGCGCAACGAATGGCAACACCTGCGGCTCCGGGCGCGATAATGCGAAGCAGCTTAGGTTAGACGCGCGACGGTAGGCGCCCCAGAGGCACCGGCAACAGTCACCAACGCCGCGCGCGTTCGGTGCGAACGCGGGCAAAACGCCGACGGCATCGACAACAGTTCTGCGCGTTGCTGGTGCTGCTGCATGTCCAAGTTTATACAGCTGATAAAACTACCTTGAGTCGACCCCATGGCTGCTTCGCATACTACTCAGGGTTCCCCTACGGGAAGATGGTGTAATTTTTTTATTTATTTATTTCTCTCGAGTGGCAAGCGCGGACGCGCCAGGATGACGTCACGGCGCATGCGCAGTAGCGCGCAGCTGGCGAGCTAGAGGAGCCGTGTCTGTGTGGCGTCGCCTGGTTGCCATGGCTACGGCGCGGCAGTTCGTGCCACACGCACAAATTACGGCTGGCTTATTTGTTTAAGCCTGTTCGTTTCCTCTCACTGTTTTCTTTTATTTCGAGTTTTTGCGCTACTAAGTATCATGTGAAGTTAAAACTCAATAAGTATCACGTTTACAATTCGATCTGCAACTTGGCAATAAAATATTATTTAACACTTCTGTAAACAACACGTAATAATACATTCGAATTCGAGCGTCCCTATTCGAACGCCCCTATAACGAAATGACATGTATAACGAGGATTATTTATGTGGGTCGTATTGATATATGAACTCCTCTACAACGAAGACCACATACATACGACTGACTAAAAGAACGAAACATGTGATCGAATTCAAATATGAAATACGGAATTAAGTGTAATCTTGATCCCATAAAGGTGAAGTTATAACTGCATATCTGACCCTTGTGCTAGAATATGCGAGTGTGATGTGGGACCGGCACCAAAAATATCATATTGACAGGATTGAAATTTAAAGGTTCAGAGAAGAGGGTGCGTTTAGTTCTGTGGGATGGTCTGACTTTGAGACGTGACTGCATGGGGACGATGATGACGAGGTTTTTATACGTTCCGGCGGGTTCTCCTTAATAACCATTCAACTTGTCTCTCCAGAGCAAAAGGGCAGTTATATTAACAAGTGGTAAGAAGGACTTCATGAGTTTCTCGCGTGCCGTACGAGCTGGCAATGCTCCCACAAATTTTTAGGAGTGGGGGAGGGGGGTCTCGACATCCAGGCATCCCCGCTGGATCCGCGCATGATCGTGCGTGTGTGTGTGTGTGTTTCTCTCTGTCTTGTCCATATATCATCTTTACTTTCATCTGCCACATTACCACCGCACAGGGTAGCCAGTTGTTTTATAACTTGCTAACATCTCTGTCTTTCTCTCTCTACTGATATTGCTTCCTAGGATCATTACAACACCAAAACGACGTCATGCAGGACTTATTCTCTCGACTACGCATGCAGCGCCATCGCCGAAAAAGACTGAATTTACTAGAGTCATGGCAGATCCAAAACACTAAAAACAACATAAACTGTTCAAAGGAAATTAAACCAGCACACAGCAACGAAAAGAAGTAGGAAAGACTGAGCTACTGTAACTGAGCGGCACGAGAGGCAACAACAACAAAGGCCATCATCATCATCAACCTCCTGTCACCAACGCCGACGCTAGCCACCATACTAGGGTGCCATTCTAGCCACCTTAACCATACCAAAGCCGTCACAACCCATAACCCACGAGCATTTCTCACCCGCCGTGGTTGCTTAGTGGCCATGGAGGAAGGAAAATTTTTTTTCCTCCCTCCATGCTAAGCACGAGGTCACGAGATTGAATCTTGGCCACGGCGGCCGCATTTCGATGGAGGCGGAATGCGAAAACACCCGTATACTTAGATTTAGGTGCACGTTAAAGAACCCGTGGTCCAAATTATTCCGGAGTCCCCCACTACGGCGTACCATGATAATCAGGTCGTGGTTTTGCCATGTAAAACCCCACAATTTAAATTTAATTTCTCAAGTGAGAAGTAACGCACACGAGCGAGAGGCGGGGCCCTCACTATAGCAAGGAGGTTTTAAAGAATTTTTTTTAAATCCTCCTTGCACTATAGTCACCTCATTTCAAGAAAGAAAACGCACAAACATTCATGATGATTATCGTTGTGGGACAAAGATACGCCCCAAAGGGTGTATACTGTTTTTGGAGTGTACACTCAAAGAAAAAGGTTGCACTCTTTTGCGGTTTATCTTGTCACGTAACAATAATAATCGTTATGAGATCTCGTGCGGCGACCTTACGCCTACGACTTTGGGCTCTCCTGGCCGTTTCGTTAACGGGATGTATACGAAAATTGGTATGCCACAACATGACTGCATGACGAACATAAATGACAGGTCATAACATGAAAATCAAAGCATGAATGTCATGAGCGGCATGATTTACGTGCGACGGTCTTGGTGCTCTCCTAGCCCTTTCGTTAATGGGATGTATGCTAAAACTGGTATGGCGCAACATGACTGCATGACGAACATAAATGACAGGTCATAACATGAAAATCATGACATGCATGTCATGAGCGGCATGATTTACGTGTCACGGTCTTGGTGCTTCCCTGGCCGTTTCGTTAATGGGATGAATACGAAAATTGGTATGCCACAAGATGACTGCATGACGAACATAAATGACAGGTTATAACATGAAAATCAAAGCATGAATGTCATCAGCGGCATGATTTGCGTGCCACGGTCTTGGTACTCTTGCGGACGTTTCGTTAACTTGATATATACCAAAATTGGTATGACGAGACAACAATGTCTGACGACCATGGGTGACACGTTCTAATAACATGAAAATCGTGACATGCATGTCGCGCCAGCTCGAAGCCACGAGAATAAGTGGGAGTGGAAGCAAGACATGCGCTGCAGTTAATTTGCAGTGAGTTGGAGCGCTTGTTCTTGAAAAAATTCTCAACCAAATAAACAATCTACGACATGAGAAATTGCTATGTATTGAATGCATTTTGTTTCCTCTACGTTGAGAAGCCGTGTGGCCGCTTTATTTTAAAGATATCGATGACCGACTGCTTTATAACAGTTACCGGTTTAAGCTATATTGCTGCGGAAAACATGCTCAACAAGGTTTCATAGTCAATGCCTGCATGAGAGCCATGATTTAATGCCACAAAAGCCATATCTAGAGCACCAAATCATCTGACATGTATTCAACAATTTTTACCCATCTGCACATTTACAGGACGGTAAACGAAATAAAAAAAATCAGAATACCCTGCGTTGCAGCATGCAGTCCATAAATGGGGTAGCTAATGACTGATTTGAAAACACGAATGTTTTTTTTACAATTTTGTTGAAGGCACAAAACACACACAACGAAATGCGATGGGAATCGCGCGCGCGCGCGCGCGTGTGTGTGTGTGTGTGTGTGTGTGTGTGTGTGTGTGTGTGTGTGTGTGTGTGTGTTTCGCACGTTTAACCAATATATAGCCCAACAAGACGCTATCTTAAGGTGTTTACGCAGCTGGCGTGTATTGTAGCCTTCCGCTGCCAGCGAGACCGGCTGCAAATTCCGCTCTAAAAATAAAGATTACAGAACGTAAATAGGAGACCTTCACGCTGCCGATGCGAAAACTTTGTGTTCTCGTCATATCGTTAAAGTACCACACGTTTTACATAACGAAGTCTACGTGCAGCTGCGCAAAGTACCGCTTGCTGCCTATCCTGGCTATAGGCTGCCTGCGGAGAGGGCATCATAATGGCGGACGCCGTAGCAGACGACGCGGTTGTCTCCACCCTCCACGGCGGCGGAGGGGGGCGCACGCATCGAGGAACCCTAAGCAAGGAGGTTTTAAAGAATTTTTTTTTAATCCTCCTTGCACTATAGTCACCTCATTTCAAGAAAGAAAACGCACAAAGATTCATGATGATTATCGTTGTGGGACAAAGATACGCCCCAAAGGGTGTATACTGTTTTTGGAGTGTACACTCAAAGAAAAAGGTTGCACTCTTTTGCGGTTTATCTTGTCACGTAACAATAATAATCGTTATGAGATCTCGTGCGGCGACCTTATAGTGATTTGAAATCGAACGGTTCGCTTTCCGAAAGAAATGAAACGCAGGCAAGACAGATGAAGATTACTGATTGGGGACAAAAGATGCACCCCCAAAAGTGCAAACTTCCTTGTGGCATCTTCGGCATCAAAATATGCAGCAAACGAGGGGAAGCTCAGGAGGGTGGGGGGGGGGGGGGGGGGGGGCTTTTGGATCCGCCAATGCTGCATGCTGATGTCTCAACGAACGCTCGTACCACCGGCGCGTCCGCAGATAATCCGGCGTCGGCGGGAATGTCGGCGTCCGCGGCGGAGAAAATCACCCCCCTCCCTATAGGTCCCTGTATGTTCCAAAGGTAGCGCAAACCATTGTTCAAATATAAAAGGAGAATTTCCTCCCCGCTCTCTACCCCTCTCCTGACTTCTTCACCGTTTTCCGCTCTCCCATTGGACGAGGCTTGACACGTGACGAACAACCCGCGCGGCTTTCGTTATCGCGGGAAAACGGCGCCATTAGTGAGCGTAGAAACACCGGGACACATGTGCGCTGTGCGTGAGCGTAGGCTTTTTACATTTTTGAAGACGCGCTCGGCTGCAGCACGATGCTAGCCACTGTAACGATGCCGACTTGCTGTGCTGTTGGATGACCAAGGGGGGCAAGCTTTGTGCGGTTTCTCGTGGCAAACGAAACCTCAAACGGCGAGCGATATGCCTCCGCCGTATGCGACTGGCTTCAAAAAAGTCTGGTAGCAGGAGTATTGCAATGAGGGACGCCGTTACAAACGTGCAATAATTTTGTTTTAAGTTTTCACTATTGTAATATGCAATGATTGCTGTGTTGCAATGTCTTTATCTATATCTCAGGATACCTATATATCAGGAATTCATAAAGGTGATCTTACCTTTATGCAATGTGATGTTATGTGCAATAATTGTTTTGTTTGAATGTTTTGTCTTATTATGAATATATTTGTTTTGAGAAAGCGTGCCTTTATCTTTATGTATACGCTTACAAATGCGCGAAGATGCAATGTGCAATGATTGCTTTGTTTCAATCTGTTATCATATTTGGAAACTTGTGAACGAGAAAGAGTGCTCATTATTCACTACAATAATCGTGTTTCCTTTATTTCAACTATGTGTAAATGTGTGTTCATTGAAAATATTAAAAAGTTCTTGGCATTTGGAGGCGTCCTTACTGTGGGAAGTTCTGATCGCTGTTCTCACCCAGTTAGTGATGAACGCGGCAAGGGGTGGGTGCGTTCGCGAGTTCACCGTCAGCCAACGAACGAGTAAAAACCCGTTTATGCTCTGCGGCGAACAAAGGGTGCATTTTGGCAATATGAATACCAGCATGACTTCTCATAAAATGAGCATAATGGAAGAGTCGCCGACTAAAGAGCAAAACGCAGAAAGCGCACGCACACACACGGGAACCAAGGCATATAACTGAGGGCGAAAGAAACGCGCGCGGATGCATATTGGAAAAAAAAAAAAAAAAAACGCGTTGAGGGTATTTAGCACATAAATGTCTCCGCCGTGTTGTGTGTGCATAGTTTGATGTAGCTCTTTGTTTTTGTAAATGCGTCAGGTAAACAGAACACTATTCGATTCCGAGAAACAATTAGCAGTAATAAAGACTGCTTAGGATTGCGTTTAACTTGTTCTACCTTTCGTTTTCCTCGTCTGAGCGACGCAGATTCTAATAATAATTGAAGGTAGTACATATCTTACGTAGATATCTTACGTACGAACAGCCTTGTGAAAATGCGCCCAGAACAGTCGCGTTTCAAGCAAGCGCTTCAACGCGCCGCATGCGATACGAAATGAAGGCCGCGCGCTTCGCTCACTAATGGCGGCCGAGATGGAGGGGCAAGGAGGAAGAAGTTTGCTGTCACCCGGCATGACACCCGGTCGCCGATGACGTCATTACTAAGGCATGTGGTGAGCGCGCTCACAGATACCAAATATTATGACCCACTGCGCATGCGCTACTTCGTCTGCGCCGCCCCCGTTAGAGAATGCGCTCCGCGCGAGCCTGAACAATGGGCGACGCAACCGATGGAAGTTCGTCTGCCGCTGCTGCTAAACGAGCTGCCCGTGCTAGAGTTACTCATATACAGTAACTCTAGCCCGTGCAGAGGCTCAGCGCCGCCGCCGAGAGGACCCTGCCGTTCAGATTCAAATTCTTTACCTCAATATATCGCGAATTCAAAACACGTAAACAGCGGCGCTCAAATTTCTCATTAGAGAGTGTCGGTAATCATCGATGACTTTTTCCCGGTGCATGGCGTCGGGAGCTTTGGCTTAGGCGAAATCGGACGTTTGCTGTAACCACGTGGTTTCGCCTCTGCCATTTCCTCCTCCGACACATTCGGCATAGGTGCTTGTTCTCTGCCTCTGAGTTCGAGGAACGCCGTATCTGCTCGACTCTAAATGGAGGCGACCAGCCGAAGGTACGGTTAGAGTGCACACTCTAAAAAAGTTTATAAGCTATACAGTACCATACAATGTGCAATGTACTATACAGTGATATACTATTCAATTATAAGTCATACAGTGCGCGTTTAAACGCGCACTGTATAGCTTTCTGTGCGCCTAGAAAATGATTCCACAGCCGATAAATGCAGAATCCGCAGTTTTGTCTCCCGAAGAAATAAAGGATTCATTGGAGGTAATCGCTAGAGGGTTAGAGCGTCACTTTTCTTCCCAACATACTTTAGCTCCATTGATATCACCAATTGAGGAATATTTTATGGAAATCTCCAAGTCTGAATTATCAGACGTTTTACTAAGCTTTCCATCCGCGGCTCCGAGCCCCGATGGAATCACTTCGTCCATGTTGAAAACTTTATATAAAGAATCACAAGATTATTTATTAGACATCATCAATTATTCCGTCAGAGGGGCATGGCTTCCATTGGAGGGGAAAATTTCCTTGCTTAAAAATTCGGGTGACGGCTACGTGTTAGGCAATATTAGGCCCATTGCGTGAACTTCAAATTTCGTAAAATTGATTGCTCACAGTGCTCAATATGGGAGGCTCATATATTGACCTTGAGAAAGCGGTATTCAATTGACACGGTGCCAAAGGCAGTATGCGCCATTAGTCACTAGACATGTCAAATGCATATGATAGTGTTGAGCATGTGACATTGCTCAATCAGCTTCGGAACCAGTGCTTAAAGTTAGGGGGGCGCCTGGGTGGGGGGGGGGGGGGGGGGGCGGCCCCCCCTCGGCTTTATCATGAAACTCACCTGCCTTCTCTTTAAACTCGATTCCGTATACTGACAGTCCAAACATTACTGAACATCTATGCTTCTCCCCAGAGACGCTCGTATTTGTTTATTCGAGAACCGACTGCATTCTTGAGAATCATTGGTCCAGACAGCATTGCCCTCAGGTAGTTTTTGTGCAAAAATATAGAGCCATTACAAATAACAATCCCTGATGTGGTTTTCCAAAATTTACCTATCTGCGACAGTAAGCATTGAATTCGATTATATATTTCCTAATAACGCTAAGCTCCTGCCTAGTCTATACCTAATTGGTTTGTTAGATGACCATCTCGAGAACCTCCAAATAAATGCAGCAATAGCCGCAGATGCTTCTGTCAGTGAAGAGAAGGCAGGAGTGGGCATTTTTTCGGCATCATTAAATTGGTCTTTCTCTCTTCGACTACCCGACTTTACGCCAATATTTCAGGCAGAGTTATTGGCGATTATCCTAGCTCTACGAAAACTTCCCACATCTATTTCTTCAGCCGTATTCTTAACCGACTCCTTGTCTGTTTGCTCTGCTTTATCAATGCCCAATTCATCTATTATTCTCCTAGAATTTCATTCATCCATCCCGCAACATTTGCGCCTCATCCATCTGGTATGGGTGCCAGGGCACGTGGGACTCACTTTAAATGAATCTGCAGACGCACTAGCAGCGGCATCTCTTAAAGGCCCGGTACTGAGGATCCTAAGACCTTCGGCATACGTCACTTCTGCAAGATTTAATAAATTTTCCGTCCAAGAAGAACATGCCAAATCATGTGTATTAAATAACACCGATTTTCAGCACCTTAGATTTCCTTGGCGCAGCAGCTGGTGTTCAACAAGAAAATTTAAAGTTTCATTTACGCGAATGCGTTGCCGAATACCAAGGCTTAATTTCCATATTCCCATAGGTCTGGTTTGGCACCTTCCCCTCTATGTTTTTATTGTAATGAACGCAAACTATGGATCATTTCTTTATAGAGTGTTGTAGGTTCACCGTGCATAGAAAACGACGCGTCCCCTCCGCCAACTCGGATTAGCCATTACTCTACCTATCATTCTGTCTCTGGGGGCGTCGGCACTAGGACACTGCAATAGGAACGTATGTGATGCCATATTTAATTGTGTAATGCAAACAAGGAGACTGCCATGCTAATTTTACTGCTTTACTTTCCACAGCAAGAAAACAAAAATATTAATTTCAAATTTTAAGATACTATATCATGAAAATTAAGATTCACGATTAGAAGTCATTTATTATCTCATTCTTAAATAAGAAAATCCTATTTAAGTATTCATCCTTTTTCTACCCTCTGCCGCCCGATTCATGGCCAATCCCCCGTAGTGGGTTGTGCTATGTAGGCACCAAACCAAACCAAATTCATGTTATATGATGGTAGCTAGGTTTCTATGATGCCCCTGTTTCGTGGAAGATGAGCACTGGTCGATGCGCGGTGTAGTACGTGACGCAATTGAACCGTGTCACGTTTGGTAGACCTGGCAAGTAGGCGTGGTCGATGACGCTTCCTCCTCTCGATGCGAACCATTATCAAGCGTACTCTGGCGGCGGCTGCGTATGATGCGGCCGTGTGGGCCCTATCTTGAAGGCGATCTGCGTGGGAACAGAGTGCCGATAGCTTCGCGTGCGCTGTGTTCTCGCCGCTTAGTTCTTGTTGAAGCGAGGTGTAGCGCGAAGGTCAATTGGCTCGCTTCTGCGGGCCCTATCTTGGACTACGTGGCCGATGGACGGGTTTCCTCATTGGGTATAGGCATAGCAATGATTACGCACTCAGTAAAAAGTGAATGTCCCAAACACAACTTTCGTGGCCTAGGAAGGCCCTATATATAGCACGGCACACATCAAACCCAATATATATAGAATACCGGGCGTTCAGAATTAATTATATATACCGGGCGTTCAGAATGAAGCTCAGAATGAATGAAACACACACACACACACACACACACACACACACACACACACACACACACACACACACACACACACACACACACACACACACACACACACACACACACATATATATATATATATATATATATATATATATATATATATATATATATATATATATATATATATATAGAAATCGGCCGGGGTCCGGCCTTCATCAAGAGTGCGATTGCTAGCACACAGAGCTATACATTTCCGCCGTAAGAGCGAAAAAAAGACAAGAAAAAAGAATACCACGTGTGCAAAGAATTTAATGGATCGCAGTTCGTTCAACTCAGAGGTTAGTCGCGGTCACAGTGCAGGAGTCCTACGGCCAGGTGAAGGTGTATTGACCGTCTTTGTGGTCAAATACTCTCCTGGCAGCAGCGACCCCTCGCATGCCTTTTGTTAATATGTTTTCAATAATGCCACTTCATGCATGTGCAACTTTGTACCCCTTTATAGCACCACTGTATATGCCCGTCGTTTTTGATGACTTTGACATGAGTCATTGTACGTGTTGACATTCATGACGACACTAAACCTGTGCTACCCACGATTTACGAGCTTGTTTTCACAGCCTTGTTGTATTCACTATTTTCTTTCTCTTTTCTTTTTTAAATAATGACACTCTGTGCACGCGCAAGTTTCCATTCATGTATTTGTTGCATTCCTTTTTTTTACTTTGAGTAACACAAGAACAAGGTGAGAGCAGGAGCCAACGTTTCGACAAGTGGACTTAATTAATTGTCTTCTTCAAGGCGACATATGCTCTCCTCGGCACAGTATATATATACGTAGGGTTCTTCTAAAGGGGAGAGAAAGTAAGGCGGGTGCGTGAGGTAACGAGCGAGAGTCATAAGCGTATTTACCGGGGGGGCACTTGCAGCCCCACCCCCCCACCCCACTTTCGAAAGCGGGCTCTTTCGACTACACACTGGAAAGTCGAACAAAACTACAACTGAAGCTAAATTTTATTTCTTAATAGAGTCACTACGTTAATATAATGCTTTTCTTTATCCCCGGTGTGGGCAGCGAGTATTGTGCCTCCTCGTGACGCGCTGTAGCGGGTGACGTGCGAGATTCGCCATACACGCTTGCATTGCGCAGAAGTCCTGCCGCTGGCCAGTTCCTGCAGTTACAAATTACCGCCTAACCATACTTGAAAAAACAAAACAATGGGCTTGATATATTTAACCTTCCGGCGAGGGTAGAGGTCCGGATAAAGTATTTTAAACAGCCGCGCCCAACGATGGGTGTGCCTTACTGCATGAAATGGTTGGATTATCGAATGCTGGAACTGTTGAATCTCCGTCCAGAAATAGTCTACGTAGCGTTGAAGCATAAATATATATCTTATCACCATCAAAAATCCAATCAAACCACTTATAGGTCTAACTGCCGAATTTCTTCACGACTTATCGTATATTAATTAATTTATTTATTCATTTATTCATGATACCTCAAAGGTCCCACAATGGGACATTACATGAGGAGTGGGCATGTTAGGTGGCGTGACTGAGGAGTGGGACAGGTTAGGTGGCGTGACTTGACCATTACACAACCGGGATTTAAGGCTGAGACACTTGTATTATAGGAGTAGTCAGAAAGAATGAATCTGGCAGCACGGTTCTGAACCGATTCAAGGGAATTAATCATATTAACCTGGTGGCTCTAGTTTAGGACGGATTAGGGTTTTATATTCAAGTTCATTTATTCATGATACCTCAAAGGTCCCAGAAGGGGACATTACATCAGGGTCTGCGAGGTGATATGGTCGTGAAAGTGACCTCGGTCGAACGTGCAGAGCAATTTCAGTGCCAATAGAACACTTTACTGATTTTTTTCTAAAGGCCTGTGTCACTTCTGCTTTTATCGATTTCATTTTCAGGCCGTTTCTGAATAAGGGCTCCCCTACTACTCGTTCCCCGGCAGGAGCAAGAACAGCAGATATTTTATATTTTGAAAAAATGAAGACCACCTTATTGTGACGTGTACCGAAAATTTGAACTGCGGTGGTTGCTTACGTATACTTGAAAAACCGCTACTGAATACTCGCTTTCGCCCAGTTTTTATGCTTCATACACGGCATTTAGTTGTTGATCCCGGTATCCTCAGTAAACTATGCGGGCACGGTGTTAATATGTATTCGAAGTACGAAACAACATCCTGAGTGACGAGCGATAAATGTTTTTTTTTTTTTTTCTGTGTAGGTTCATTGCAAGCCTTTGTAGAAAGTTACATATTGAAGTGTTCCAGGGTGCCATACCACCGCTTTCCCCGACTCCTAAAACAATTGCATGAGATATGGACTTGAAATTCCATGAAAATAGGTAGAATTTTAAGCGCAATGCGTTGCGAAATCTCACTGTGCTGCTTTAAATGCAAGTGTTGCAGATAATTACTAAACCCTTGTTTTCCCATTTGTTCCCGTGCACCATACGGGATGCGTATAGGTTGCTTCTGCGGTGTCCTCGGTGAGCTAAACAAGGCATCTTGTTTATATCTGGGGATAATGAAATTTTCGGACGAAGTAAGATGTGTATTGATGAATTACATGCTTTTTATTGCGATAGCAATTATATGGACATTCCAAAGCGGATTTCTGCCGTCGGCGTCGTCGTTGCCGTCGCCGTGAGGTTCCGTATGACATCAGGCGATGAAATCGTTGCCGCGCTCCAGACGCTGTATGTGCGAGTGAAAGGGTGCGAGGGAAGCGCGCTTTCACGGGGAGCGAACGCACGTCGGAGAGCAAACGCGCGTTCTGCGCCGTTCTCCCTGGAGGGCTGCAGAATTAAGCGTCTGTTTCCTCCTTTACAATCACCATATATAGAGAGCAAACTCGACATTTCCGTCGCGCGAAAGGCCGTGGGGGACGGGAGGGAGGGGAGGCGGCGTTTAGCTGCGGCACCAAAGGCGTATTTATATAAATATGTTGCGAGGCGAGAAGGTGGGTAAGATTTCCAACGCAGCTTGACGAGCGTCCCATTCTGATCTCGTCGAAAACCTCCGAGCCGCCCCCAGAGGCACCGGCAAGTCACCAACGCCGCGCGCGTTCGGTCTGCTCCGCTGGAGGTCAGTGAGCTATATCGTGTCTGACAGGGAGAATAAAAGTAGTGGCAGAAAAATGGTGTTCGGGTGCACAAAAAAAAAGAAAAAAAAAGAAAGAAACATGGGGGGGGGGGGGGGGGGGCGTAGATATATATAGGTAAAAGAACGAAAGGATTGAGTGAAAGTAAAGGGAGGTTGGAATATTATTGACAATCGAATAACAAAAAAAAAAAAAGAAAAACTAAGCAACTCAATGAACAATAACTAAGTGCTGTTGCCTATGCTTTTCAATTTAGCATAGCGAATAGATTCTAAAGCTCCCTTTGAAACGTTCATGCTACATTGGTTGCAATGACTTGAACTTATGAATGACGTACGATTCTCTATATTTTCTGTCTCGCGCATAACGAAAATTTGACTGTTTGTAGTGACAAAGTTATGACCTGATTGGTTGAAATGCTCGGCGACGGCTTTGGGAAGCTTTTTAGCTGTGTCCGCGCGATGTCCGGTTAGCCTGATGTTCATTGATTGTCCCGTTTCACCGATATATTGCTTCTTACAGAAGGAACACTCAAGCATATAAATTACATCGGAGCTAGTGCAAGTACAGCTAGTTTTCACTTCGTGTGTATAGCCATTTGCGGTACTTTTAATTTTAAGGTCACTTTGAAGGTGCTTGTAGGTTTTGCACCTGGGGCGAGAACATGCTTTTATAACGGGGGAATGATGTTGGCTGACTTTTGAATGCACCAACATGTCTTTAAAGTTTCTGTTACGGCGATAGGTAACCCTTGGTACATCCGGGAACGCTTTTCTCAGACGCTCATTGCTTGATAATATTGGGTGGTATTTTCGTAGGATGTTGTTTATGTTTGGGAGGGCGTTAGAATATTTTGTTACGAAGGCTGGTGGTCTATCAGATTCTGGTATAGGTTGTTTCTGAGCCAATGCCGACTGCCTCTCTAATCTTGACGCGATGTCATAAGCCTGGTCAAGAGGAATTTGTGGATGGTTTCGTTTCGCTAGAGTTACTTTAAGGTCATTTAGGTGGTGGATATAATCGTTGTCGTCGCTACACATTCCTCTTATTCGTTTCACTTGCCCGACAAAAATTCCTCGCTTGCAATGTCGCGGGTGATGACTGGTGTAGTCTAAATACTGCTGGCTATCCGTAGGCTTCCGGTAAAGTGCTGTTCTCAGTTTTACATTTTCTATGTAAACCGTCGTGTCGAGGAAGTTGATCTGTCTAGGAGAGTGGTGAGCAGTAAACTTAATACTCAGGTGAAAGCGGTTGAAATGGCTAATTAGGTCGGTTAGCGCGTTTGTGCCGTGTTCCCATATTATGAATATGTCGTCAATGTAACGCAAGTAGGTGTGGGATTTTAAAGGGTATGATTTTATCAGGTTTGCTTCAAGCTGTCCCATGAAAATGTTGGCATACGTGGGAGCGAACGGTGTTCTTATGCTTGTGCCGAAAGTTTGTAGGTAGTGAATAGAATCGAATTCGAAATAGTTGAGCGTAAGAACTAACCCTACAAGTTACAGGTAAACTTAGGGAGCGTGCGCTTGAGGATTGATTGCGAGGGACTTCGACACAGCTTCAATTCTGTCCCGCATGGGTATGTTAGTATAAAGAGCAAAAACATCTAAAGTTACTTCATCTAAAGTTATAACTTACATCTAAAGTCTTGAATCGCCATCTCCCGCATTCCCCCATTTTTACTTTGTATTTTATTCTGGTCGTTTGCTCACTCTTCGGCGGAAATTGTATAGCTCTGTGTGCTTGCAATCGCACTCTTGATGAAGGCCGGACCCCGGCCGAAACATCAGTAAAGTCCTTTTATGTTTTTCCTACGTGCTTCTATTTTTTACCTCTCTCTCTCTCTCTCTCTCTCTCTCTATATATATATATATATATATATATATATATATATATATATATATATATATATATATATATATATATGTGTGTGTGTGTGTGTGTGTGTGTGTGTGTGTGTGTGTGTGTGTGTGTGTGTGTGTGTGTGTGTGTGCGCGCGCGTGCGCTATACCGGTCGCCGCCCTATGAGCTAGCCCCCACCCCCACCCCTCCACTGAAGTGAGACTTTAAGCCCTGTTCGGAAAATTAACTTTCCAAAATACCTTCAAGCATGGATTGCAGAATTTTCAAGGAACACATAATTTTATTGCTTCCAAAGCGGAATTTCTTCGGTTGGGTATACGCACAGGCAAGAGGCGTTCCACAAGGGGCGGTACTTTCTCCAGTTTTATTTAATACTCTAACGAGCTCCATCCCATGTCATGATGACGTACATACTTACGTGTATGCTGATAACATAGCGTTTTTCTCGTCGGCAAATGACAGCCAAACGCTTCATAAAATATTACAGACATAAATGTATGTTATAGAAAGATGACTTGATGCGATGCATCTATGTCTCAACGTCAACATATGCTCGGTGCTCGCCATTTTCATTAAAGGAGACTGTCAAGTATCCTGACGTGATATAAAACAGTTCTCTGACTTGCAAGGTGGGCATTGACTATAATGCAGCAAAGGGTGTTCGTGCGGTTGGTTTGCTACGTAGGCTGGGCAATAGTCGATCAGGAATGCGAAGAACAACGCTGTTATCAATATACCGCATGTATGTTCGCCCATTATTGGAATTTGGATGTGTGCTGTAATCTGGAACTTCTGCATAATAACTTAATTCGTCCCCTTGTGCTTCTGGAGAAGCAGGCCTCGCGACAATGTTTGGGGCTACCCAAAGTTTTACATCTGGAAGCTATAAATCCCTTCTCTCGTTACGCGGTTTCAATTGTTAGCTGTGCAATCTTTTTTAAGGCTATGTGAATCCCCTATAAGGCGTTCACAAACAGCTATTGAGGTGGAATTGGAATATTGTCTCCTATTCTCATTTGGTCGTTTTCTCTTCGCCTCCTAGACTGCGTACCGATATTTATAGCAGAATTTTTAGCTGTAATTCTTGCCCTCCCTAAAATACATCCACGCGTCGCACAGTGGTCGTGACGGATTCTCTGTCTCCCAGGTTTTGCGAGCTTTCAAATCGTTAGTGCTCCTCATTTAGCGTTGATTAGATTGGTTTGGGTATACCGGGGCATAAGGGCCTATTTCTTAACGAAATGGCAGATTCATTGGTCAAAGCGTCCCTGAATGGTCCGGTCATTTAGGGGCTAGATTTCGGAGACAATTAAATGACGCTGCGTGAATTTCGCGCCCCTTCTTTAACAAACTCTTCATATTTTCAGCACTTATGGCATTATTGGAATAGTAATCAAATAAACTATGTCAAACGTGAGCCCTTCAATCACTACCAAATTCCATTTCTAAATTTCGAAGGCTGCCGAATTCCATTTCTCAATTTTTACCTACACCGGTCCGTGATGGTCTGCTTCCCTCACCGAACTGTCCCTCTTGCGGGGAACATGAATCAAACAATAGATAATTTTCTCCTTGATTGTCAAATATATTGCGAAAAAGTACCCTAGAAACACCGTTGCGCCTTCTTTATATTAAATGTTCAAAAGTTACCATCTCTGGGCGCATCGACCCTTGGACACAGCGGGAAGGTTGGCGAGCGACGCCATCCATGATTTTATTGCAGGGTCAGAAAGAAAGCTTGATTATAAAATCACAATTTAAGCTTTCGCTATATTTCTACAAAATTGATTATGTTGGCTGTATTTTGTTCTTCATTTATTCCTTCATTCTATTAAACACGTAACCTATAATCTATCTATTAATTCTCATATTCACAAATTTTGTTGACATTCTTTTATAATTATTTTTTCTTATTGTTATATTGAACTACCCGGTTCTTGGCCACCAATCCCCTAGTGTGGGCATGTGCCAGTAACACCTAGGCTCTACATCTACGGAATATCGTGCGAAAGCCGTCGCATGCAGCCGTTGCCAAATGCAGATGTTCCTCGGCCTTGCGATGTCCGCAGCTAGTCGGACTTGTCGCTGCTCATCCAAGGTATATGGACCTTGGTTCATCCGTTTCGGCAGCGCGCATGGCACGCTTGTGCAATATGTCGTCTTCCAATCGCTTCTGTCGTTCTTCGGCCGTTTCGATGATGATGATAATGACGAACCTCAGCTGTCATGGCTCGTACCCACTAAGGAGGATAGGCCAAGAATCGGGCGGTAGGAGGCAGCTCGAGAAAATTCGTATTTGAAAATGAGAAACGCAAAGTAAAAGAAAAATAAAACTAACAAAGACTTTGGAATAACTAGACGAGCGATCAGCAGTCAGACTAACCGAAGGGTTAAAAGAGGTTACAATCAAGGAGAGAATAAATACAATATGTTAATAAATAATTTGGAGAAACCAATTTCGGTGAAGTGAATACTGATCTGATGGGCACAATAAAGCTATATTAATTAGCAGGGTAATCGTTTTGTTTCTGTTAAAAAAATAAAAAAATCAACACTTTCGTTGGCACGTTTCAACGTCATGAATTGTCTTAGTTGCTGCAGTCGCAATCGCTTGGTCCCATCCATATATCTTCTTCGTCGGCCGACTCCCGCACTGCCTCTGTCGCCGAGATCGTTGTTGTTCGCCTGTGCTTGGCGCGACGAATCTCTTAGACATTTCCGACGACGATCCCGATTAACTTTGCATACTTATTTCACACATACGCACGCGGGCGTTTGTGTATGAAAAGAAGAAGAGTCTGTGCACGCGAAACGCGCGTGAAGAAATGCGCGTATGAAAAGCCCTCACACAGAGGCGAAATCCAGGTTTGGTACACTATACTGCTTTCGCACTAAAGAATCTGTCAGCGGCAGGGCATCTGGCAGCTAGCTTAATTTTCTGCACACAAAATAATTTCGTCGGCCGGCCGTCTTTGAACAGCTAGGTTCATTTCTTCACTCGTGTACAAATACTCATTCTTCACCTGTATAGAACACGCGACATTTCCATTCGCATCCTATTTGCTTGAAGCGCAAGTTTGGCTCGATCGCTGTCTCTTCGAGATTACTATTTTAACGGCCGACATACCATTGGAGCCTCGCCTGTTCTTTTTTGAAGGAATTGTCTTCGATATGTAAGCCGCAGCATGGGGTAGCATCGATGAAACAGGGTCACTCAATTATTAGCCCCACATACGCCATCGGAATTTGCACAATCTTCCTGCCGATCATGCGCTTGAAGAAATGCTACTTTGAAGTGGCGCGGGCACATGACTAACGCAGTTGAACCATTTTGTCAGCACGGCAAGTTCACGTTTCTGGGAAAGTTCTGGGTCTCCGCGCATCGAAACCAATGATATTTTCGCCGTGGCTTGCATATGTTTGTAGCCGAACTTACAATTCGGTGCAAAGCAATTAAGTCCATGGTGCCCTTACGGCTTGTTTTCTTCTGTGCAAGAACACTTTCACTTTGTCCTGGAGTCTCACAAGCTTAATTGATATTCACGAGCGTCACCCGAATTATTCACTTCGCTCCTTAAACGTGTAAGGAAATTACGGGAACTCCGAGAACTATCGCGACTGCGAGCGCAGCGCACCGTGCCGTCTGCGTGTAACCAGAGTCACCAGACGATATAAACGACCGCTTTTCAATATTACTCATTACAGCAAGAAACGTCACACTTTTATACACTCTCTCACCATAAATTTACCACTTTCCTTCATATTTTAGTATATATATTTGAAATATTACAGGCGCGCTATTAACAGAGTGAGTAGCAGACGACGCGCGCTTCGCGACAGGCGTCTGACAGCAGCGCCACTCCTGCTGTCATGAGTCGGAGAAGCGGTGAACTATGCCACCGTAATGACGTATGACGTCTCAGCGAGCTGCACTGGTTCTTTATTCTATGGCTGCGCGGCCGTCTACGCACCACGTGGTTTCCTTTGAAGTCTATTAATAATAAAACAAAATAAATTTAACGTTTTTATTCGGGCGTTCGGCAAAGTAGTTAATGCAGTTAAGGCAGTAAACGATGATTAAGCTCGAAGCATGTTTCCCAGACCTTATAGAGGTATGTACTTCTTTTATATCAGTATGATAAAGCTATGCTATGAATAAAGGTATAAAGGAATGCTTGGTCCGTTTATTGTTTTTGCAATTTTTATTTTAGCGGCAATTTCTTGTACAAAACGTCCTTAGTAGTACAGTTTAAGTTGTTTTATCTTGTTCAATTTGAGGTGGTATTATTTTTATGCACGTGGAATTATGATTTGGCTTGCTTTATGAGAATACGCACTTGCGGCATCTAAAGAAATAGAAACTGTTCAGAATGGCGACCATGGCGTCGTTTCAGAATAAGCTAGCTGATCTACAGGCTAGACTTCGTGCGGAAAATGACGCTAAGAAAAAGGACAAACTACCTCGTGATCTCAACTTGAACTTCTCAAGCCCCCAACATACGCCACGTTCCCGGCCCAAGCCTTGTAAGTACCGTTCACGTCGTAGCCCGCTGAGCCAGGTAGGCTTAAGTGAAGAGAAAGACTCATCTAAACTAACGCGAACTTGTTGATAAGCCGATTTCATGCGAGTTCTTTCTCTTCACATGTTGACTTCAGTGTGGTGTTTGCTTGGTTGTACTCTGTGCGTAGCTGTACAAGTATCCTATCTGGTAGATTGTGTTTGTTTGTGTGTGTTTGTGTCGGTAGTTGACGAGGAAACTGGTATTGCGGTTCGAGCGGATTGCGCTAATTTACACCGTCAAAATGTAGCATTCGCAACATCTCTACGTTTTACATATATTCTGGCCGTGCAGACATACTCCCATCACCATTTCTTAGCTTCGAGGTCGTAATAATATCTCAGTTTCACAACGGCACATCCCTTGCAGTGTTCGTGAAACCACGATTCTATGATCAAATGCGAAGTGAGTGTTCTGTATATGTTGCGGGCACAAATACGTTAATGCAAGCGAATTAGCCTGGTTAATCGAGTCAGGTCGAATGTTGTGCGACAAATGTATGACGATTGTGCGGATTGCGAGTTTGCCGCCGATGGAGATACTGGCCTTGAACTTGTCATTGCCCCAGGTGACGGAAGAGAGCGCTAACCCGGTTGATGCTCGTGGTCGTTCCTTGTGTTGAGCGTGCAGACAAGCATGTGCTAAAAAGCTAGTTGCTTCAGCGTTTTCACAGAGCCCATATTGCACTGCCAGAAGTTTGAGCATATGGGGCTGCTAGTTTCGGGATCCAGCAGGGCGTGTGCGTAATATTTTATTCCCGGTTGTGTATATGTGTGTGAAGTGCAGTGCCTGTTTCGCAGAAACTCCAGTATTATGTAGCCGAAGTATGAACACACGCCTTTTGTGTGTGCGTGTTTGCTTGTTTCTTTGTTTCTGGTTATTACAATTACCCCATTTTTATCTAGTTTTCTGAAATAGTTTGGACTTTTAAGTCCGCCAGATATGTTGTAGGCACAAGGCTCATGACAGTTACACAGGTCTCTGCCCGAATTGACTTTCACATGATTGTCTTTCAAGGCAAGCTATCTGGCTCTTCATAGTTAGAATGCCAATTGTCTATGTATTGCCCATGTCGTGTGCTGTCAAAATAGCAGTATGGTAGTGTAATACGTGCTCTGTGTGGAAGATGTTCGAATATGTTATGTTAATGCAACCAGTGATTAATAAATCCAAATGATATGTTTGCCACTAGCAGTCATTATTTAGCAAGGATCCTTTTTGTGGAAGAGTACAGCTAGTCAAAGCATATATCTATGCATGTGATAGGCCTCTTGCAGTCTGAAGTTAGCTACTAGCCAGTAGCCAGCAAGGGAAGTGTGTTTATATGGGAACCTCCAATCATCATGTGTTGGCCTTCTTGTTTTGTTGCATTCATTCACCATTTTATCTGAGGGATGTGCTTGTGTTGCAATTGTAGGCAGTGTACATGTCTGATTTGCACTCGCCAGCATTTGCACCACGAGTATCATGTGCACACTACACCTTTATCAGTAGTCTGAGACAGTAGACTAAGGACAGACAGCTTGGAATAGGCAAGTGACCAATATACTTTTCAAGGCTAAGAGGCTAATGTGGGACAAACTTCTTTAGTTGCTGCTGTACAAACACTAAAAAAAAAAAAAAAAAAACGGTGAGTTGCCTTACTTGGCACTACTAGTTGCTGGATTGTCTAAAATATCACGATGGGCTCTTATGTCTGCCGCTGATAGCAAGCTTAAATTCTGTGCATCAGCACTCCAGAGTAGTCATGAAATGAGCATTGTTGTTTCCACAGCTAAGATTGATGTACCTTTTTGAAATCTGTGTAAAGCACCTTAGCTTGCCAAAATGGTGCCTGTGTATCCCTCAATAACAGTAAGTACACCCGTGAGCAAAAGTATACGGACCAGGGATTGCGCGAAAAAGCAGATTTTTTCAACTGCCTGCGAATGAAACTGGAAATTGAGGACTGCAGTTCAAACTTGGCATTGCGAACTTTCCAGTATGCTTGTCAATTTCATTTTTTCTGTGTTAATTACGAAGAAATTCAGTTTTTTTCGGCGACCCTGTGGTCCGTATACTTTTGCTCACGGGTGTACATATAATACACTTGCTCTTATTCTTAAAAACATGCTGTGAATTTAAGTGTAATGGCTTGACTCCTCCATTGTACACACCTAAGTTTCACTGAACTCTTAATGGCTGCCTGGCATTCAAAGTGTAACCCCCGCCTCGGATGTAATTTATATAAGCTTTGTGCAGCAGCATCTGGTAACCATTTATGCGAGAATGGAAGCTTTTAAGAACAGCTCCAAGCCAAATGCCTTTCATTTGTTCTGTAAAGCCAGATTTCTCTTAACTGCATCACTAAAAAAAAAAAGTGACAGCAGTGCATTTTCTTTGCAACTTGTTATGCATTGGCTGGAACTTGTGTAGCTGCAAGCATTGCCATTGTTACTGGGCCAGTATAATTAACATTTTTCGTTTGCCTGGTTCTATTCAATTCTTATTCATTGCTCTGCATGGACCAAATCAGGCACTCATCTTAGAATATTATTCTGGCCCTGGTTGTTGTGCACTTGTTTTTAAAAAAAAAACTGGTTGGTACTTAATTGACTATTCTTTTCTATATTTGCAATAAGCTTAAATCCTTACAGCCAGGAAATAAGAGGGCAAGCTACCTCGCCTTGACCTCTAATGATATTTGATACTCACTCAACTTTCAATGGCCGCCAGTGACTTCACCTCAAACTTGATTGAGGTTCAGTCCTCAGCCATATTTTGCGAGTTTGAAGTTGATTCCTTGATGTCGAATCAGCTTATTTATTTGTGCTTCACACACATGTAAACATGTTCTAATGCCTGTGATAAAGGGATGTCAAAGCTAGAACACTATTGAGTTAAATACATTATTGCTTTATAGAACACCTTTTTCATACTTGAAATCATCTCCTACATGCTATATCAAGATATCTTATGGCTTAGGTGACATGTTTCTAAGGAAGTAAAGGTTTTGCATCTGAAAAAAACAAACCAAAAAAACTACATACTGCCTACTTGTTACTTGAGAGAGAGCAGGTATGAAAATATCACTTTCAGAGTTTATACACCTCCTTGAAATCCTTAAAAACCCTTGAATTTGGAGAAAGAGATTCAAGGGCCCTTAAAAGGGATGAAAATAAATGTGCTCCTTGAATTCCTTGAAAATTGGTATTGGGAGTGACTTTTGAACATTCAAAGTAACAAACTCTGCATCGGGGTGATGCCATGGGCACTGTCAGGAAACTAACCTAGATATTTTCAGAGTGTCGCTAAGCGATGCTTGTCTACAGCCACCAGTGGCCGGCTTGCTTAAATTGCCATTGCCATCGTGAAGCTAGACGAAGCCATATCAAGCGACCAAGCTCCCAGGTGGTCAAAATTAATCCTGAGCCCTCCACTACGCCATGCCTCATAATCGGAACTGGTTTTGGCATGTAAAACCCCAGAAAGAAGAAGCGACCAAGCTGTCCCACTATTTTTGTTGTTTTGCTAGTTGGTTCATACCAGCTTTTTTAATTTCTTCACTTCTGTTAAAAGTACAAATAATTTCCCCTATGGGCTTTCCTTGGTGTCATTGTCTGTTGACTTATGCTTGTTGAGACTTATGATTGTTGAATTGTGCTTGAATTTTGAGTCGAATGTTCTGTACGAACCGTGCTTTAAATGTTGCGAAACCTTGGCACCATCATTGCAAAGGTGAAGCACAACGTGCATAGTGTTCTGGCATTATTGTGAAAGGTGGTGCTACCATTCCATTCCCTCAATTTCATAGGTCTCTTCGATTTGGTTGTACTTCTGAACCAGTTCTTAAGTGGTACATAGTACTACGCAGCGGCATCGAAGTAGTGGCTGTGGATGCTTTTTTGTCGTCAGAAAATGTATACCATGAGAGAGAGCTTTGAGTTAAAGGTGTTTAATACATAACAAACCTTTACCAGCATGTTCTGACAACGATCTGGAAACAAACTTGTAACTATCCTTATGCCAGCTAACTGACTGTTGTAACAAAAGTGGGATTCATTTTTTGCGCACCATGAATCAGCTAGCACAGCACTAACTTTGTCGGTTACCATGAGCTTGCACAATGCTTGCACTTACAAAGTACCGAGTGCAGGAGAACTGTGAACTTGTGCTGAACTGCCCCTGCACGAATCAGAGTCGAGTGTTATGTAGGCAGTACATGCTGCATTGTCAAATCGAGGATAAAAATGCTTCACTCTCTGAACTAGTGCAGAGTGTAAAGCCAAAATCAAAAAGACCTCATAATTTGTATGGTGTCACAACAGGTAATGCATACTTCTGATTTATTCTTTACGGAACAAGCCGGTAAGGCACTCAAACTTATATTAAACTGCTTGCACTACAAAATGCCACTTTGGTGCAAAATTTGAGTGCCAAGCCAGCAGGTTAGCCGTAAGAGTGAAATATACTGCCACTCCTATTTGAGCGCCATCCAGGAGTACATTTGCCCGAAGGTTCAGCTATGGCAGGGATTGCTAGTTCTTTTGAAGAGGAGCTCCTGCTTTGAGCATGGGAAAAATGTCATGAAAAATTCTGTCATCAATGCTAATATTTCTCTAGAATCTAGATGTTATGTCTTCGTACATAGTACCTCATATATATATATATATATATATATCCTATATCAGCAACGACTTTCTTGCTGTTCGAGGAACATTGTTGTTGGACAGAAAATATTCATGCTTTCCTCCCCCTCTTCATACAAAGCAGTAAAAACATTTGAAACATGTTACACTGTAGTGTCATACATGTTATTCATGCCCTTTCTTTTTCAAGCCTTTCATATTTTCTATTAAAGAGGAGCTGCTGCTTTGAGCGTGGCAAAAATTGCACGCGAAGTTATGTCTTGTCTTTGTAAATAGTACCCATTATATCTCATTACATCAGCCAGGAACATTGTTCCTTACTGTTCAAGGAACAGTGTTCTTGTCTTTTCTATCTTCTTCCTGCTTCCCCCACCCCTAGTGTAGGTTAGCAAACCAGGTGCAACCTGGTTATCATTCCAGCTCCTCTTTCTCTCTTTCTCACAGCTAGCTGTTTGTGTGAGCTGCTTTCACGTGACATTTGCTTCCAGAAGCATTCAGTGTCATGTGGGAGTGTAATGCCACTTGCTAGAGCCATATGTTTGCAATTTTCAGGTTTTAGTTTAGCAGTATCTTTAGAAAATGAGTGTTTACATGCAAGTTGCAACATAGTGTTTTTAATTCTTTCTGTCCTTCTAAATTCATGTTGCTGCACCATCATTATTGCTGGAGTCAGCCACTTGGCATGGAAAATAGTAAAAAGTGATAAATGTAATAGATCACTACAAAATATGTGCCTTGGACTGCTTTTCTGTTTGCACTGCTGATATGTGACAATGAGGAATGCACTACAATAAAGCCTGCTTATGATGAATGTGAGATATTTCAAATGCTGTCAATTGTGAAGCGGTTATATCCCCTTGGAAATCTCTTGTTAAATTGCAAAGCGTTATGTGTCTATATCGTACCACAGCGACATCTGGAATACCAAATTACCAGTTTCATGCCCCTCTATGTAGTATGCTTTCCTACACGACGTAATCCTTGCCACACTGTGTCCATTGACATTGACTCTTCGGATTCATTGTATTTGTATATATTAAGGTCTACCACTACAACTATTGATTAACAGTTGCTTTTAACCCCCTTTTTAGGTGCCAATTCATTCTATCCAATAAAAATTTAGTTTCACCTCATTTATTGCATTTTCAGATTGGTGTTATCACCAATCTGCAGCTGCAGTAATACTTGTTGCTGGGCTAGTTGGTTCATACTTTAATACAGACCTGGCTTCTCAGTGCAAATCGACAAGGGGAGGAAGGGACAAGGTGAACCAACTAGCCCAGCAATGAGTATTACTTAGATGGTGCTCACTTTGTACCTTCCTCCACTTATTTTGTCGATTTGTGCTAAGTGGCCGTAGTTCCTATGGTGGATAGTACAGTATAGCTGCAGAATAGATGAAAAATTTCGGTTCTTTAGCGAGTTATGTCAGGTTTACAGAATGTAGGCTCCATGGGAAAACTCTCTACAGGAATGTCAGGTATCACCTGTACGTAAACCATTTAATGTCTTTCACACGTGAAAAGCACCTATCCAGGCCCTTGAAAGATATGTCGGATGTAAAACTTTGTGAAAAACAATGAAAGTAGGGAACCAACTACATGACAACATACTGATGCCAAGAACAAGCACTTAGCAGTCTACATTCCAACTTGTTTTACTGTAACACTTTAACATATTACTCAAACTTTCAGCACAGGTCCAATCAGAAGTGTTTCAATATGTATTCGACATTTGTTAAATTATTTTCATCAGTGCTTTTGGTTTTGATGCATTATCTTGGCATGAACAATTCTGCACGCAGCGCCTGAATGGGCTAATTATGGCACAAGCACTATAGTTAGACATGACACCTTTGTGGACCGCACAAGTTCTTGTGTCTATGACACTGTATTGTTGCAAGGGGCTTCTCAGTCCCGGGGTAGCGTTAACCCATGGCAAAGAGTTGGACGCGGTCTATCATCAAAGAGGGCCCAGCAGAGACAAGGCAACATAGAACAAAACAGACACTTGCTTACACTGTTGCATAAAGAGCAGTCAGCTCAAAAACTGCTTGAGAGTGAAGGTTCTTAGCAGATGAATGTGTTGGCTTTTGTACCCTCTCGGGAATGCACTCTCCCACATTAGAGGAAAAGAACCATTGGTCGAAGCATGGGTGCTTGGTCATGTTTTGACTTACAGTGGTCCTGCTGCTGAGCTGGCACCTCAGCTCCTGTGTCGAGCGTCACCTTTTAGAGGCATGCCTGAGCCTGCCTCTCCTACGTGCAGTGTGGTCAGCGAGTAGGTTTAACTCTCACACACTTGCCATTTGTTCATGTTTTCCACTGGAAGCACTGCTGTCAGCATTTTCTCGTCTTAAAAATGGCTTTTGTGTCTAAGTGGTAATTTTGAGGGTCACTTAGTGTTGTTTTTGGATTGGACATTCATTTCAATGGTGAATTAAAATCTATAATTTTTGAGCCATCGTCATCAAAAGAGCTTTTTGTTGGTCTAGTTGGTGTACTTATTAGGAGGAAAACAACACAAACTAACAGGACAAGGAAAGGAGACATGCACAGCATTGAATTACAACTGCCTATATTGTTTATGGCAAAGTATATAGTATGTAAAAGGAGGGTTACAGGGCAGAGGGGTGAGTTGGAGGAAGAAAAGAGCCAGGACGTCCACATGGGAGCAAGCTAACTCCTTATGTAAAGACCTGTCTAAAGGGTCCGTGAGGTATTGTCAATAAAGAAATAAATAAAATTGTAAATAGAACTATAATGTTTGGAATACGATCACATTGTTCTTAATTGTGGCAGCCGATATTATGAACCTGTCCTGGTTTAACTTAAATTTATTTCATTGCTTGGGAGCATAAACAGGTTGTTCGGTTTTGCTTTGCAGTCCTGCTGAATGAGATGGCAGCACCTAGCAGACCTGCAAAACAGTTTTCTCTGCCTACATCAAATCCAATCATCACACGACAAGATAGGTAAGTGAGAAGCAAAATAGTGTCTCCAGGTTTGGATTTTCTCGGCATTGTTAAAGATAGCTGCTAGACCGAGGGGATAGTGCTGGAAGGAACCTCGCATGGGCAGTTGAACTAGGTTTTTGGGAAATGGACTGTAATGATGTAGGTAAAACAAAACTTCCTTTTGATAGCCTGGTAAAGATATCTGTATTCGTTACCTTGTTTTAACAAAGTAATGGTGCAGTCAGCTGGTTCTTATTGCACTCTTACTCTAATCACAATGATGTGTAACCTGCTCTAGATCAGAGCTGGCAAAAGCATGCTTGTAAAGCACAATGTGCAGCCACTCGACAGAGCACTCAAAGATTGGAAGCAGAACCATGTCAGCGCTTCTGCCATGTTTAAACAATTGTGGCGAATCAACAAAAAGTGCACTCGCTGCTGCTATTGCAAAGGCAGATGCCAAGCCAATTATGGCAGCCACATGGCTGGAACTCTGCCATATCCCAGTCGTGCTCCCAGGTTGAAAGTGAGCCCAGAAAACGATGTCGAGCCAAATGCACAGTGCTACCAGCTGGATGTACCATAAAGTTTTCTTACCACGAGATGCTGCCAACTTTGGTTCCAGCCATTTTGTGCTTCATATTTCCTTCCAAATGGTGTTGGACATTAGCCTTGTAAAGGTTGTATGTTGGTCGGACACAGTCGAGTAAAGCACCAGATATCCTTCATTTCCGGCACACTGTAACACCACCAATGTACAGTGCTGAGGTCAAATGGCAGGGGATGCACCACTCCTGTCAGTCACCAGGTGCTGTTTTTTTTTTTTTTGTGCATATTGTGACTCTTTTGACAATGGTAGAACATTTACCGTGGCCTTGTTGGATCTATCGAAGGGTGAAATGATCTAGAAGACATAGCAATAACGGAGTATAAAGAACAAAGCTGTGAACTTCTTCCTGGCGTCTTCAACCATATGACATTGTAAAACACTCCCACTAGTGCACTTGCGCAATCAATATGCCAACAGCTATTGTATTTGAAGGTGCAAGGTACTGTTAGCCAGCTACAGCATTATCTTGGTGTATCTGAAAGTGGCCCGACAGTATCAACCCTAGTGACTGCAATAAAGAGGATCTTTCTCTTTTTTTTTTTAGCAAGCAACTGCTGCTTACCTTTCATAAGAGCCTGCACAATAAATTACAGCCAGGCCATGCATTTAGTGATGAGCTTCGCTCATCTGCTTGCTGCAATAATATATTTTCTTGTTTTTTGTTTTTCATGACTAGATAGGTGAAAATTTCATCCACCCACATACACACACACTCAGTGACTGACTGCCATAAAATGCCACAGCTGTGGTATGATTTTATGTGTATGAGGTGTTTTTAGCAAATAGTGGCTTTCCTTCCGTTCCCTTATGAGGATTTACTGTAAAGAGCGGTGCCTCCTCACGCTGTATGGTTGCCATCTTGTTTTCAGTCTTTGGTTTTCTAAATTCCTGCTCCATTAGTGCCCTTCCTAGTGCTGGAAGGCAGTTTCAAGAGAGAACTGGGGATATGAAGTGTGGAACCCCATTTACCTTTTATGCTCAAAGGATGAGACTTCGGTGTCCACACATTCCTGAACACCTTCTTGGCATGATGAATGACTGGCAGCTATCTATTGTCTATGTGTAATTGATACACTACTATAGTCAGTGACAACCTAAGAATGCTGTGACAAATACACTGCTGTCCAATTTGTAAAAGTATTTGTATAGGTGTGCCTGCCAATTGTGTTCGCTCATTTCTGTAACATCAAGGCAGAGGCAAACTTCTTTTCATAACTAATGTTTTGTTATGTGGAGGCACAGACAGCAGGAGCAGTGCACTTTTGTAGGCTTGGGCTTATACTCGATTATATTAGGCTGTCATAAGTATAGATCTCACAAATTGTCCAGAAAAAAAAGAAATGTGACCATCTTAGTGGAAACAGCAAGTAGTTGTCTTGATGTGCTGTAATGCAGTGATTTGGGCTTGTTGGTATGACATCGTGAGGCTTATAGCGCATGAAAAAGACAAGGACGAAGGAAGAGGTGACACACACAGGCGCTAACTTGCAACAAAATTTATTTCGAGAAAAGGACCCACACATATATACAACTTTTTCGCATACATCATCATACATGCGCCGTTTACAAAAATACCTTACACACTATTATGCAGGTAAGCTAACTCTTTGCGGGAAAGGGCAATTGATGGTTGTGAAATACAGTTATCCCCGAGCCTATCAATCATTTCTGCTTCGATAATTTCGCGAGTTAATCTTCCTCGTGCTCTTCCCAGGATGGAGCAGTCTCTGTATGCTGGAGCACACGTCGAGCGCACTCTAAGTTGGTTAAGAGGGGAATCGCAAAGACGTGCTTGTCAAGCGCGTTATGCAAGTCATGCCCTGAGCTGATGACCGACAGCTTCAATGATCAGATCCTCCGCCTTCGTGTGGCAGGTTACCCCACGCATGTCCTTATTAGCGTTGCTGAGAGTCTGCTCGTCGAAGTTATAAAAGAAAATTCTTCCAGCCTGCCTTGTGCAGATAAGAACGTAGTTGTCATCCCGTATATCCACGGCCTATCACATCGTTTAAAGAAAATAGGTCAACGTGCGAATGTTAGAGTTGTGTTTTTAGCTTCTACAAGATTGCAATGTCTGTGCAGACTAACCAGACCAGGTGTGTATGAGAAGCGCATGTGCAAAAAGAAACACCAGGACCCGTTTGTTGAATGTGCGGGAGAAATTGTTTACAACCTCCCTTTAAAGTGTGAAAAAAATTACGTGGGACAAAGTGGAAGGTGCCTCAGCGAGCGTTTAAAGGAACACCGGTATACTGTAGCAGAAAAGCGGGGTGGGTTCCTTGACACTCACTGCAGGCATTGCAAGTGGGCTGATGCCGGGGCGGATGAAGGTGACCGCTCGACATGTGCTCCAGCATACAGAGACTGCTCCATCGTGGGAAGAGCACGAGGAAGATTAACTCGCGAAATTATCGAAGCAGAAAAGATTGATAGGCTCGGGGATAACTGTATTTCACAACCATCAATTGCCCTTTCCCGCAAAGAGTTAGCTTACCTGCGTAATGGTGTGTAAGGTATTTTTGTAAATGGCGCATGTATGATAGTGTATGCGAAAAAGTTGTATATATGTGTGGGTCCTTTTCTCGAAATAAATTTTGTTGCAAGTTAGCGCCTGTGTGTGTCACCTCTTCCTTCGTCCTTGTCTTTTTCATGCGCTATAAGCCTCAACTTGTCTTGAATTTTTAATATGATGGCATCCACTTGAGATTGTTGTGGGGACAAAAGCTCTCGTTTTCTTCAGTGAGACATGGCTTTCGCAATGTTCCATGTTTAAGTGAGGACTTAGTGCAGCAATAGTTGTCCCAGGCACAACTTTAGTTCAGGTAATTTTAGTTCAGGTAATAGTAGGGGAAGTTGAGTAAAGTTTAAGTAGCATTGCTCATGTGTACATGGTCAGTCTCACTTTAAAAAGAGTTTTTGATGCTTAATGGCACTCCAGCTGATACACTTGACAGCTTTGATGGCATTTGAGCTGTTGTATTGTTTTCATACATAATAATGCCTGGTTATGTTAGGCCACATTCAAAGTGTTTGGGTTCTGAAAACTTTCCAAATACTCCTGCTTCCAGCAACATAACAAAGACAACATATTCTGTTTTGGCATGCTCATTGTCACTGCAGGCTTGCGTGTCTGAAATGGTTGTTATTGGCCATAAGTTTGTGCTTATCCAGGGATGAAACACTTGAAAGCATACTTAAATTTAATGTAGCCTCTGTATCATTCACACATGCTACTGGTCCTCTAGAATTGAGGTTGCCATGATGTTTTTATGTGTTTTTGAACCTTGCCTGCCTTGCCTCAAGCTCATACTCATAGACAACCATCTTTAAATACATTTGGGAACTTGCTAAGTTATATTAGTGTGTAAGCTGCTTGTGTATGCTACTTGCACTGCCAAAATGTAATGCGTAATGCACAGCCATGTGGTTTCCAGCTAAGGATGTTTTATTTGTGCTTTCATTCTGTGAATTACAGTGGTGGGGATTCTGAAAGCAAGTTGAAGGAGATTCTGAAGGCAGGAAATGTGCTCACCATTGGTGGCCAACAGCATCGGGTCGAGATGGCTGACCTGGAGAAGCTTGGGGATCTAGGGTCAGGCACATGTGGCCATGTGGTCAAAATGCGCCACCGGCCCACAGGCAAAGTGCTGGCTGTCAAGCAGATGCGTCGTTCAGGAAATCGTGAGGAGAACAAGCGTATCACCATGGATCTTGAGGCAAGTCCTAGGCACATTCCAGCATACTTTGCAACCCGAATTCTTACAAAGGAATTGCAGTATTTTAACTCATTCCAAATTGCACCTTTACAAATGTTCTTGTCATTGTCATCACAGGATGGCAAATGAATTCGTTTTCACTATTTTTGCATAGGTTGACAACGACGACGCTCAGCTCACATTATGAGAGCTCATTTAAAAAGATTACTTTTACATCTTAAGCTTGCTGTGTAGAGCTGCGTCACATGTTTTTAGCATTTCAAAGACCTGCATGTGTTGCAGTAGAAGTTGGCACACTGGTTAGCTGAAGTGCGAGCCACCATTCTATTTGCATTTGTTGTGGAGTCCTTGGGAAATGCTGAATAAAGTTGAACCCCACATGAATGAAATCAGCAGGGAAAGCAAAAAATTCGGTTTCGCTTGAATTTTGTTGCCAAATTAGACATCATAGATCTGTGCTCAACAAGGAAAGTTTACTGTCAAAATTTTGTTCGCCTACTGTGAGCCTTGCTTGAGGCTATCCAGAACCGCATTGCCAACAGCACAAAGTGTGCCCTATGCTTCAATGTCTACGAGCAACAGGATTTCTGCAGCGCTAAGCACGCCGTCTAGGTGTATGGAACCGCGTTGGCCATGTGGTGGGACATTGTCGCCTGTAGAGGCCGATGCGTCCCACAAAAGTGATCAACCGAGAATACAGGTGGCTTCCAGCAAATCTTTACCTGGCAACACCAAATCCTTACATGATGTCTGCTGGGTGGCACCGAAACCAGCATGCTTGAATGGGGGCTGTATTCTCAAACCATCACTTTCAGTGGCACGAGATGGCCCCAGTTCTCAATCCACGGCCGAAGGCGTAGCAGTCCATGCAGTGGCCACCATCTCGGGCACTATAAACAAGTCCACATTGGTGGGACTTCTACTTTCTTTTCTCTGCATACCACAGGCCAACTTCAATGCACACTGAACCACAGAATATGCACACACTAATTGTGCGCAAACCGTCGTCACATGTTGGTACAGGTCGATGGATGCGGCTGTGCCAATTTGATAGGGGCGATGGACAAACAAAATAGCAGCTGCAACATGTTTTCAGTTCGAGAGGTTCTTTGCAGGATGTTCCAGCCCATGGTGGTAGCATCCAGTCACTCAGAAGTGTGTACCTCTTCTTTCTTTTGCGCTTCTTTCTGTGGGAAGGAATTTACTGAGTTGGTCGTGAGATCATATAGCACGTGAAAATCGAAATACCATTGAATGGAGGTCTTAGGGAAGCACCTGAGATGCACCAGGCGGTGCAGATCTTAAGGGCACCCACTTTGATCCCTGCAGCGGCAGGGATCAAAGCTGGGACCAAGGTAGTCTCTGGGTTGGGACTACCGAGACTAGGGCATGCTGGGGAGGGATATTCATATTAAGTTTAAGGACTACCGAAATTTCAGACACCTTAGAGCGGCTGTGCAATAATTAGGGCTCCGACTGCACGACCGTGTGCTATTTTGGCCACAGAGTCGAGCAGAAATAGCGATATTTTTGTTTTGAGACGTCTTCGGCATGGGCTGGGGCCATGTCGCCAGACCGCGAAACCAAATTTACGGAAGCCTAGTCGATCTATTAGGCCCCGATGAGAATTCGGTGCATGCATTGACTGTACTTTTGTATCTGTAGCGACAGCATAATAATGGTTGAGAAAAGGGCCAGGATTTTGTAGCGACACCTTACACTCGATTCTATGCCACTTTTATCATCCACTGTTCATGGCTGGTTGATAGCATTAACACGTGTGGAGCATCTCTATATACCTCTGATGAAGTGCGAAAAGCGGGAAAAGGAATAGCATATAAGGCATTGCTAGAAAATCACGGCCACAGATGGCCAAGGGCAGGCATGTACAGTGGAATCTCGTTGATACGATCTTCACGGGAACCGGAAAATAAAACGTATCATCCGAAAATCGTATTATCTGAACATAATCATATGTAAGAAAAAGAAATGGTATATAAGAAAAAAACACATTATCCCAAAAAACGTATTTGCAGAATCGTATCGAGATTCCACTGTACATGTGGAGAAACACACAATGACAAACTTGGGCAGTATTCTTGAACGATCACGTTCAAAAGATACCTTCAATTTCCCAATATTTTGCTTGACTAGCACCGGATGCTTCGAAGGGCAGTGGCGTTTCCACACAGTGACAAGATAGTGTGCTTGGCACTGTGCCAAGAATTATGTTGCTCGTAGATGCAGATGCATTTTTGCATTTTTGCAGAATTATGTTGCTCGTAGATGCAGATGCATCGACCACTGTTACGGACACAGTATGTATTTAATTTGTGAGGTCTCACATGTGCTCTTGAGACAAAGGAACAACAACACAGTAGTGCAAACAATCAAAAGGGCATTTATTGCACCTTTCATACACTAATACACACTAGCCGAATTACAACCAATTGAACATTCACACGGGCGCGCGACAAATCAAGGAAGTCCGACTCACCGTGACCCGATAGCGAGCGAATACGTTCGCCCCATGCTATGACACCATCGCCTAGTCGTTCACGTGTACAGTCACGCGAACGGTGGCGCGCTCGAACGATCCGTGTTCGTCCATACCGGTGTCCCGCTCTAAGCCTCGCGCGACGGTTGCGCAAAGCGGGCCGGCGCACGTGCGACGCGTTCGTGCGTGTTGGCCGCCGATCCCAAGCCAAAGAGAGAGCGCCTTCCGACCTTTTTCTCCCAAGTGACCTCGCCGTTCGGTGGCGTTAGCATCGCGACACCAGCGCCATCTCTCGCAACGCGCCGCAACCACCGCCGGGCTTAGCCACGCAGAGAAGCCGGACTACAGGAGACATGCGGGGAAAACAACATCAGGGGACGCGTGAGAGTCGCGCATCCCCACAAATTATACTCGTGTGGACTCGCCGTGTCCTGTCGCAATACAAACACTGGCACACCTAATAAGTGTACTGGCAGGCCTTCAGAGCTATTTCGGACATGCCTGTGGCGATTTTGAGCCCTTAGGGGCAGTAAAATGCATGCATTCATTCATTTTTTCTTTTCGGATGTTTTCGCAGCCTCTAAGAATTCTGAAAAGTTGGGACGTTGACTTAGTTGGGACGTTGACTTTACATGCTTAACTTCTCGAAGATCGAAGTTTGTTTGAATGTCTTGAGTGTTTTCAGGTACAGCTGACAACACGGTCTTGGAATTAATGGTCTTATATTTTATATTTGCAGGTGGTTCTCCGTTGCCGGGACTGTCCACATATTGTTCAGTGTCTGGGATACTTGATTACTGAGGGTGAGGTTTGGATCTGCATGGAGCTCATGGAGACATGCCTTGACAAGCTGCTGAAGCGCCTCAGGCCGCGTGCTCTGCCCGAGGATATCCTTGGCAAGACAGCCCTTGGAGTCCTTCGCGCCCTCCACTATCTCAAGGTAGAGGAAGGGGTTAACAGACACACTTGACCTCTGTAAGCTCTTTTAGTGAAATACCAGGTGATTCAGAAATAACAGAAAACATTGGTGGCAGCACAATGCAGTTTTCACATTAATTCACAGAAACACGAGATATTGCATACAGTAAAACTTGTTAATTAGGATCTCATGGGACCGCAATAAATGTCTGAATTAACGAATAAACAACGAAAACAGCAATAAAATCAAGCTGAGCAGCATACCTTTATTTGCGGAAGTAATGCATTATGGATTGCCTTGTTGCGCAAATTCCAGCTGACATTACAATTTTTCTGAGCCCTTCGAAGTCAACAGCATGAAAGCTGTGAAAAGTGCCTAAACAAAAGGCTAAAATTAATAGCGCCTCTGTGGCCTCTCTTGAGGTTTGATGAGCTCACGATTACGCTAAACCCCCTTCATCACAGTGGTAGTAGTGTGGAGAGGCTTTAGTTTACGGCTCTGCCCACACGTCAAAACGCCCAGTTCAGCTGCGTTTACCAGAATACCGGACACGCCCGGCTCTATGACAGGACGCTCACAATGCACACTGCTTAGATTGATCTCGCTGGGGATTGACGGCCAGGTGGCTAGCGGTGAGGTTGGAGAGGCTTCACGCACTGGCAAGACCGGAAGTAGACGACATGACGTCACATCATGATGCAGAGCCAGTAAAGGTGGAGCTTAGTCCCGATCGCTCGGCGAGCAAGTAGAGTAGAAAAAGCATAGCTAAGGAGGAGGGCAACTTGTAATCGTCCGTAGATCCCTTTATATGAGACGCTTCACTTAAATTGTGGCACGGATGTTTTACTGTAGCTGTACCTTCTGCGTCTACAACATTTGTCGAAACTGTTTCAAGGACCTTTTAAAATGGAAATATTCTACCACACTAGCAGTGCTCAAATTTTGCCAGTTTTCTGTGGGATGCATGCGGTTTAACACTTAATTTAAGCTAGAAAATTTGGTGTCATGGCTTGTCAATACGCATTTGTACTGGTTAGGGCAGTGTACCATGATCACTTTTTGTCATGGTGTGGCTTATGGCACATTGTGCTGCTTAAAATTTTCCACCTGGTTGGAAAGGCAAAGATCAATGAACAATGACTCTGGCTTTGGCACGGGTGCAGTAATGTCTATGTGGATTGGCATCGGAAGTGCACAGAAGTGCAGTGGCCATAGCATAGGACGCTGCTATTGATGCTTTGCTGGCCTGACTCTATGACCTACTACCACAATCTGCGGCCAACATGCGTAGCGTTTGCCACCAGTTTCAAAAATTTAGGAGGGGTGGAATTTCATTGAAAGACAAGGAGATGAGCGGGTGTTTGGTGACTGCCGTGAGTGAAGAAAACATTTCCACTGTGGAACGTCATTGCCCAATGGCAATCGAGTGACATTAAGGACATTTAAGTTGCCTTGCAGATAAGATTGCTCGCAGTTATAAAAATCTTGGCATGAGTATCTGCCAGTCTAGAAAGTTTGAACTCCTATGGGGGCCTCATGCTTTGACAGATGAGCAAAGGTGCATCTATGTTGGATGGTGCAAAAAAATGCTGGTCAGATTAGAGGGGAGGCAGCTCAAGTTGGGTGTCTGACATTATTACAGGTGGTGAAAACAGGATTAATCAGTTTATCCTGAGAGTAAATGCCAGCTGCGTGTATGAGCTTTTTCTGATGAAGATCCACCAACAAAAGTCAAGCAGTCATGAAGTGTTGGCAAGAAAATGGTAGCAACTTTCTTCTGGAATAAATGCTCACGTCGTGACGGTTCCTTTTGAGGTACAAAGGACTGTTTCTGATATGTAAATGATGTGTAACAGAATGCCTCCCAGAAGGCTATATCAAGGTGCAAGAGCAATGGCTAAGGAAAAGTACTGAGGAGCGTCATGTTGCACAATGGCAATGTGCTTACGCACGCAGCAAACATTGCCCTTCAGCTCCTAGAGCTCACAATAGGTTAAACTTGTGACTCATCTGCTTTACTGTCCTGCCTTGGCTTTTTGCGGTTATATTTCCTGTTTCTTACAGTGAAAAACTACTTGCATGATGAGTTCTCAAGCCCTGAAGAAGCTGTCCATGCCTACGAGTGTGAGCTTGCAGTACTTTGAGAAAAATGAATGAAAAGATTGTTTTCAAAAAGGGTTTACCAGAATGAAAAAAGTGCATAGAATGTCATTATGAGCATCTTAAGAAATTGGAATGGTCTAAAAGACTGAAAATCTTCACTCTTGATGATCCCAAAACTTTTGTAGTGCTCCTCATAAGCTAAAGCTATTTAGACGGTTTATTTTGTAGGCTTGGCCATTCGTTTGAGCTATCGTAAAAACCGGAATATAAGTCGAACTTTTTTTCAAAAAACCATTGCGAAAAGTCGACCCTCGTCGTATATACCGGACATTGCGGAAAAACTAGGGAAGTCTTGCAACAATGGGCAGATGAAGTAAACAGCCGCCTTCGCCATCGTATTCAGGATGCTTTTTCAGATTTTGTTTCGAAGTGAGCGGAAGCCGACGGCAATTCACCGTCGCCTTCAAGAAAAAGGTGATTGAGTACGCAAAAGCCCACAGCAACCCGCCAGGTTGCCGTGGGCTTCGTATTGTGCGACCATCGACCCGCGTATTTGTCAGCATCTTGTCATCACGGCACGAAGCAGCATTTAAATAAATACTGTCACCATTGTGCAACTGGCTGAGTCGCATTTGTTTAAAGGTAAGGGCGTCTTTCGGTACTTTTGCCATTTAAAACGATTTTTTTCATTTTTAGAATTGGTTAGCTGGGGGGTCGACCTATAGTCCGGTTTTTACGGTAGCAACTTTTCCTACTAATCGTAGTTCAGCTGGTTATTCTATATGCAGTGTCTGGTGCAAATATTGGATTTCACCCTTGTTCCCAAATCAGCTTTCGGTTATTAAAAATATAAAGTTCAAATGCATGTACACTGTCAGTACTTAGAAACTGGGTTGCACAAATGACTAATTTGAAAAGTGTCAGTTTACCATATTTCTTATAAATAATAGCAAGAAAGATGCTGGCCTTCTGTGGAGTGTTTCTTAGGTAATTCTAAAAATAGTGCACCCAAGCATCTTTGCGTATGCAGAGCCCCACGCCCTGCTTGCGATATTTGTACAGCCAACAGTGAATTTAGGTGTGCAAAACCTAAAACTCCCTGTTATGCATTTGCTCTTGCCAAATGCAGGAAAGCCATGACCTGATCCACCGAGATGTGAAGCCGTCCAATGTTCTACTGGACAGGCAAGGTCGTGTTCGCCTTTGTGATTTTGGCATTAGCGGCCGCCTCGTGGACTCCAAGGCACGCACACGCTCTGCTGGTTGTGCAGCATACATGGCTGTGAGTTGCATTGATGGCTTCAGAAGTGTAATTGATTCTGAATCTTGTTGGAGGAAATGTGCTGACACTGCCATGCTGAATTGTCTGCTTCTTAGTTTTTTTCTTCCCGAATGCTTTTTGAATTATTCTATTCTGCAGCTGAAAACCTGTGTGAAAACTATATCAAAAGGAAACTGATGGGCTAGTTGATATGATATCGCGTATCACGTACAGTGTACCGCAAGCGGAACACACAGTGACAGAAAGACGGGGACACAGTGCTTGTACTGTACTGTACATGAAAATTATATTATTTGAAGTTTTATAGAAGTATTTTCGTTGTGCACATAATTGCTTGTATTGTGTATTTTTTTAAAAATGCGTGGGTTGCTGTAAGCGTTTAGCTACAGTGGAATCTTGATACGAATCTCACGGGGTTACGAAAAATATTCGTATTAGCTGAAATTCGTATCATCGAAACACAATTAAAACTAGCTAAATTAAGGGGGGACGCGGGGATCAGATCGCGAAAATCACAAGAAAAATCAATTTTTGAAAACCATGCGTTTCAGTATCTGCAACGTCTAATCTACGCTGTATCAAAATGGCTTGGCTGAAAACGCACTAAAAGTGGCCGAAAAAGATTAATTCGTCAGTGCGCAGGGCGAGAAAACGGCTTTAAATCGCGCACAATTACCGCAGTTCACGGAGACATACAGTGGAATCTCGATGATACGATCACGGCTAATACGAATTTCCGGATGATACAAATTTTTCTGTGGTCCCGGGAGGCCGAGCCCCGTTAGTTTGCAATGTGCTAGAGAACGGTTGTTACGAATCTATTTTCAACCCGCGTCGGTTGATACGAATAAACGCCGCCCCACCGACAGCCGCGAAAGAGAACAGCGCGCAGGCACGCGCTTTCTCCCTTTCTCTTTTGGTGCAGAGGCGCGGACGTGGCGCCGGACAGCGCGGAGGCCGCGACTGGGCACGAAGAGTTTGAAGCGCGCTTTTGTGGCTTTTGTGCTTTTCCTCCTTTTCCGCGTGCCATCGGCCGGACGGAGTGGCTGCTGTGCTTCGGGCTGCATTCTTTGTGTTTGCGCCATTTTGCCTAGTCGCAGCGAGCTATGTCTACCGAGATACGATCTCGGCTGATTCGCGCTACCGTACGCCGAGGCGTGGAAGCCTCCGTTGGCGCGTCTTCCGTGCCGATAGCATAAGGCGATTGTCTGTTTCGCTGCCGGAGTCGCATGGTGCAAGGTAGCGCGGCACGTTCAGTTGGGTGCTCCTCCGCTTCTCCCGCTAATCGCCGTATTTTTCTTGCCGTAGGAGGCTTGTGCTCCCGTATTCCGAAGAGTGCTTCGTCCAAAATTTCTTCTCCAACGAGCGACGATCCATCACTAACCAGGGAGCTCTCAGTAATCCGAATTCTGCGTGTCAGGTGAAGACGCCGGCGTGGTTTACGAAGCACACAATTGCCGTTGCCATCTTGCCTCTGTCACAGCAGCAACCAATGTAGAGACGCCTTTCAGCACGACAGCCAATCGGAGGCCCGCTTTCATCGGAGGGCCCGTGTGACTACCTATCGCAGACTCGCGCTTCTTTTGTGTTTGTGCGTTTGTTACAAGATGGCGACGGTGGACAAATTGAGAAGCGGAACGGCGAAACTTTGAGCTTTCAAATGATACCAAGATGGCGGTGCTCGGTGGCGGAAAACTTGCATAATCGAGGTTATTACTACTATATTTCTATGGGAGTTTTGCCAGGACCAGACCAATTCGTCGTAAAATGCGGGTGGGTTGTTGTATAATTGGGGGACGTACAGTGCAGTCCACCTAAAACAATACCACATATATAGATATATCGGTTATAACGATGAGTCGACATAACAGTGTCAACTTATGCATTAGGGCTATGAGAAAAAAAAACCACTTATAACGATATGTTATTCACCGCATATAGGATATAACGATCAAAATTTTGCTTCTGGGCAGTGTTTATCATGCAGAATAATTGTGAAACCTTGCTTCCGAAGTTGCCGAGGTGAAAGTTTGCCCACGCAAGTTCGTAATGGCCGCCATTACCGCGCAGCGCATTCCGCCCGTGCGCCAATTGCGAACGAAAGCCACGGAGAGCATCGCAAGTTGGCGCAGAGTGCACGAGATGACGCCAGCTGCTTCGTGTCCGCGTCACCGGCGGTCATGCGAGCGTCCAGAGAGGAGGGGGAAGAAAGCGATAAGCAAGCGGCGCCTGCGCAGCCTACGCTCTCAGCGAGCGCAAAAATGCACCGGGGAAGCAGCGGGAGGTGCACTGACGAAGCGCAAAGCTGTGTCTCTCGAGAAGAAGCTGCGAATTTTGCAAGACTCGAAGAAGTACGGGCTCGCGCAGTTGATGATATCGACGAATATGAAAACCGGGAGCACCACGATCGTGAAGGCTAGAAGCAGTGGCCATGGCAATCAACGGAAAAAGCAGACCTCGTGCGCCCGGACCAAACCCCCATGGGCTAAACCAACACGGTGGAAGCCGCTGACATTACCGAACTGTGGGAGCACGTTACTATTGACGATGAAATAAGAGGTGCTTCGATTGAGGAGTTTCCAAGTGCAGATAGTGCTGCCTCTTTCTGCGAAGAGATCTCCTACAGGGCGATCGTTGTCGCGACAGACGGCGGCGTTGTGCGACGGAGGCGACAGCAGCGGCAGTGGCGACGAGATTGACAAGGGGCCCGTCTTTGACACCAACCCCGATGTTCACCCTAAGTGTACTGTCGTCGATCAAGTCGCTCATTGATTTCATGCATGCTAAATTACAACCGCCAGTGTTCGCGGAGCAGCTGGACGCTACACCATATGGACGCGATGCACACGGCGGTTCCGAATCCGAAACTTCTACAAAAGCAAGTGCAGCTTTCTATTTCAGCGCGCCTAATGATTGAGACGCTATTTAGAGGTATAAATAAACGTTTACTTTTCACAGCCTACTTCTACAACGTCGATTTTTTATCACAAGTGGCAAATTCGGTTTCGGGGCGGCAAATAGATACTTGGCGTATTTTATTTTTTGTTTTATGGCTGTCCAGATATAGCGATGATTGGTTATACCGATTGGATTTTTCGTTCTTCTTGATATCGTTATAAGTTGACTGCTCTGTATAATCGAGGTTCCACTGTATAACAGCCAATTTTGGAAGCACTACTAAGAAAGCGGACAGTGCTGCTCAAGGTCATTTTCTCTCTGGGTGCACTTCTTAAGATATGTGGAAAGGAACAGTGGTGAGGGTGTAAAACAAGTAAACGGAGAATCTTATTTATTTTATTTTACAAGTACTGCCAGCCTTGTTACCAGGCTTTAGGCAGGATTTCCTGCATATGGTAGTATCCTTACTTGATCATTCAGTTCATGATAGGTTTGGTTATCACATCACTTATCTGCTTGCAACAAATTGGCGATGGAGAGGCTGGGCCACCCACAAAGTATATGCATTTTTGCCCATTCACGATTTGTTATGTGAATGCCGTGTTCGTTGCAGATTGATATAGGCACTTGTGAAAGAAAGCCACTGATGCAGCATATTAGGAAAAAGTTTAGCAACCAGCAAAGCAAATGGCTTTCAAGCATGCGTTTACTTTAATCTAATGCGCCCATTCTTTTCCAAGCAAATGGGTCCGCGAATTGTCTGTGCTTTACAGTTGGATTCAAAACCAAAACCGCGATCGCAGCATTGGTAGCATCTCACTGCCGAAGTCAATTTCATTGCCATCACAACACGGTGACAGAGCACGTTTTTGTGAAGGTTGCTGCGAGGTATTTTGTGCTTGACAGATGTCTGTGTGCTTGGCATCTGTGGTCAGTGAAGTGTAAATGGCAACAATGACGTGCCGCTTTCACTATGGAAGCTCATTTTGAAAGTTATATTCTTTGTTGAAGTTAGTGGCAACAGGCGCAGAGTACGACATGCTGTGGTCAGTCGACAGTGACTAGGAGCTCTCAGACAGTTATGACCATGGGCATTGCAAATAAATTTTTCTTCTCTGAAGGTAAAATCTGCTAGTCTCATCTTTTCTGATTGCAAACATGGGAGGGTTTATTTTGGTATATATATATATATATACAGGGTGTTTCAGCGAACACTTTCAAAAATTCTTAAAGATTTCCTGTGGCAGATAGCCCAATTCTAGTTAATGAGCTAGTCTACTCGAAGACGCGGACATTACTTGCACGCAAAATTGAAATGCATAATCGACCAATTAACAAAAGTTTACTAATGAAGTTTTTAACTAATTACCTGATGGCCCATATTGCAAATTACAAAGCTGTGGAGTTCGCAAGGCGGATCCACTTGGAACGAATTCTCGGGATGACACCAGTATCGAGATATTAATTCCCGAACTTTGTGGAGAAATGCATTGGCGTTACAGTTAGGCTGTTAACAAAACGTCGCTTTTTGCATTGAAGCACAAAATTAACTTAATTAACTTAACTAGCATTAACTTAATTAATGCAACACGTCAGCCAGTATTTTGATTATTCTCATGCTGTCACTATAGACAAGAATGTATGGTAAGGGCCGACGCCAAATTTGCATCTCCTGGCAACACAAACAGAGCTGAACTGCTTTCCGCTGTCACAATGACCGCGGTTTTGCAACTTTCATTCTGCGGCACTTCTCGCTTCATCATGGCACAGATAGTGAGGGCATCACAATGATCGTGGTTTTGCAACTTTCATTCTGCAGCACTTTTCGCTTCATCATGGCACAGATTGTGAGGGTTGAGCTGGCTGATGATTCTGAGCGACAGAAATTCTTAACAGGAGACAACAGTGTTCCCAAGACCATGTCAATATTTATATTATGTTAACCAAAAAACTTTGGACGCGCAGATGTGCATGGTGTACTTGCAAATATGCAGGCTTGCCAGCCCCGGCTTGCCTTGGTTTGTCCAATTGGCTTAGCCGGCAACTACTGGATAACTAGATTATAAATTCTGCAAGAAGAGTAGTGTCCTTTGGCTAGTTTTACTATTGTGGAGGCGCTGGCAATGCACGAAAAAAAAAAAAACGATAAGAACTTGCTCTTTTTGCTCATAGTGGTGTAAAGTTTTCATGCTGTCTTGCAGGGAAAGCTTATTAAATGGCTCGCTGTAGCTTCACTAAAATTTCAATAGTCCTTTTACATAAAGTAAATGGGGGCTACTGGGGGCGCTGTGATGATCTAAATTTTTTGTCTGCAATTGGTCAGAGACTGCAACTGACTGGGAAAGTTTAGTTCATTCCTAATATACTGCAGAAAAAAAAAAAGTAAACTAAATGCATCCTATGCTTCATCTCACAGGGTGGTTACGAGGAGTACACAGGCAATATCCTTGCGCAGCGGTATATAGTTCCGGGCATAACTGGCTGATTATTGGCTTCACTAACGAGTTTTATTTTTGCTCGCTACATGATACGGTACAGCGATATGTGATGTGTTAAGACCTTTGCAGATGTACATGTATACCAAAAATTACTGTGGCAGTTACCGCCAGGAACCGTAATAGCCACCCTAACCGCGATCACTTATAGAAAAATGGCAGCACCCATACAGCGCCGACCACCCGCTTCGATCCGAATTCGCGCTTTTCACTGGCTCTCTGCCCTGTCATCAAGAATCAAAGGGCAAAATTTGTCATCGCTAAGCCTCATCTCAAGCTGAGGTCAAAACATTAGGTATATTTTGTCGTAATTATTCACATCGGCTGTTTGTTTTCATGCTGCTATGACTACAGACACGGTGCCGAGCCGTAAAACTGGTTTGATTTCTAGTTAGCAGATGGGTGCCATAGCATTAGCATTGGTGATGTGTTGACAATGCAGAACACTATAAAAGCCTAATCATTCACTGCATCAATAATTTACTACCCCGCTCTAGCATGGTACGCGATGACGGTAGCAAGCAGACGCTGTGGTGCAGGTGAACATTTGTAAGGGCATTCGCCCGTACTACTTGCTAAGGAGGCTGCAAGGTAACTGCAGGGAAAGCGTACAGGTAAAGCGAAGCCCTGCTGTCACATGCATGTAAACGCAGGGTGTGGTTACGGCGTCAAAGTATTTTTTGCGTCAATCCACCAACCATGGAGCATTTAACAGGATGTCAAGCAGACGCTGAGCAGACGACGCGGCGCGGATGAGCACATCTCGAGGGGCATTCGGCCTTCCTATTGGCTAAGAATTCTTGTAGCTTCCAGGGTGCTGCAGCCAGCTTGTGAGATTGAGTATAGTAAACATTACTTTCTGGCATGTTCCACAACTGCTCTCCACCAGCTGTCGAGGCAGGGCTTTGTTCTTTTGATGGCTCGTTGATGATGACAGTGGCCAAAGGCATTCGTTTCGTTTGTATTGGAGGAATGGCAAATACTCGCCTGCCAGTGTTGCTATCTATGTTGCCATCTAATATTAGTGTCACACGGGCACTTTCGAACTAGATAGAGCCGGAGTAAAACTTAAATTTCTTAATCCCGATCTAAAGTGCCCATGTGACAGTGGTACGAAAAATGGATTGGTGGAAATATGGTGCTGCCATCGTCATATTGAAACAGTAACTTTGACCACCAGGTTCGCCTGCATATAAAAAAGGCAAAGCGGGGGTAACGTCAAGGCTAAATATTTTGAGAAAATGTTCGCCATACATTAGAATAATTACGGTATACCATTTGTTATCAGTGGGTTTGACTGAATGCAGTGTCTGTCCATAAGTTTGTGCAGTACATTTCTAAAAAAAGTTATTTTAGAAATCCTGTATTTTTATTAGAAGTATCTAGTATGGATAACCTTGACATGTGATTATTTACTGGTGGATAAATTTTCATTTCAGCCTGAGCGCATTGATCCACCAGATCCATCAAAACCTGATTATGATATTCGGGCGGATGTGTGGAGCCTTGGCATTTCTATGGTGAGTGTGCCTTCTTAAATAAAGGTGCTGGCAAGTCTCTAGTGGTAGTGAATGAGTTTTTATTTTTGTTGTTTGTAATGATTAGGTAATGGTTGGGTAAATTTTGGGACATCAAAGTTTCATACCTTATGCTATGCTATTACTCTAAAAAAAAAAAAAATGCACACACACATTACAATGCACTTGTTTTGCAGGCACCCATATTTCTACATTTGTTTTGGTTTAATTTTAAGAAAAAAAAAAGAATAAAAACCCCTCTTTGGCTGTCATTTTCGTTTTCAAGGTCTTGAAAACCATTAAATTAATGGAGTCCTTAGAACTCCTTCAATTTCATTTTTGACTAAGCTTCTTGGATTCTGTTTGGTTGATTGGATGCAGTTCAAAAGTCTAAATAATTCAATCCCGTTGGTACATACTGGGGATTAATTCAATTCGTTAGGAAATAACTGGAGGTGTTTTTTGTATCTTTCTTTATTTGTGTCCAGTTTAAGGCAGCTTCTGCATTTCTGAGGACAGTGTTTCTTTTTGAGCTAGAAAACATACTGTTGCTTTTAAAAATGCCTTGGAAGTTCTTAGAACTCTTGAATTTTTCCCACAGACTACTATGAACCTTGCTTAATGTTTGCTTGTCTTTCTTGAGAAAAATAGTCTGTGAGCCACCGTGCATAATTATCTCAATGCAGCATTGTTGACCGTTGCCGACTGCTTCTTGCAGGTTGAGCTTGCCACTGGCCAGTTTCCTTATCAGGATTGCAAAACTGACTTTGAAGTTCTAAGCAGAGTCCTCCAGGATGAGCCCCCTTCATTGCCTGATGATGGCACTTTTTCACCCGAATTCTGCTCCTTTGTCAGGCAATGGTGAGTTGATGCCATTTTGTGCTGTTGGAGTTGCATAAATTTGGTGGCAGTCTTTATGGGCAAAGCGTTTAATGTCTTCTGCTTATTTTTTCAGCCTCACAAAAGACTACAATAAGAGGCCAAAGTACAAGAAACTTCTGGTGAGTGTGATTTTCTGTGGTTGTTAACAGGATAATATTTAGACATACAGTCACACCTGCATATATCGAACTCACAAAAAAACTGGAATTAGTTCGATATGTCGAGTAATTCGATATAGAACATTTAAAGAATTTGACAAGTACAAAACGCACCTCATTAAAAAAGTGTTCTTTATTTCCTAAATACATGTGCGGCGGGCATATTAGCGCGAGAAATAGTCACCGATCTTCTGCTTTTTCATTTTTAAAGCATTGTTGAGCATACACTTTTCAACATTCTCGAGTGACACGGAAAAGCCGAGCCCACAGCCTTCTATGGACGCGCAGTGGCGGCGAACAACGCTCAGTGCATGAAGTGCATCAGAACACGTGGGCGGGTCGGAACTGGTTGCGCCCTCGCAGTTACTGTCGCCGGCAAGATCCCTAGCCAGATCGGCAACGATGTCTTCGTCAGAGAGCTCTCCGGTGGTTGCAACGTGGTCGTCAACGGTGACAAAGTCTGTCCCTTCACAAACGGCACCCGGGAACTCGGACAGCTGGCTAAACAAATCGTCAAGTTCCTCAATTGGTGTATCGCCATTTTCGGATGAGCTTGCGCCAGCCTCGCCGGAAACACCGAGTCCACAATGACGGAAGCAATTCTGAATCGTTTCTTTTTTGACGTCATTCCCTGATGCATTCGCCCAGTAGGTCAATTTTCAACTCCCGGCCAGTGCGAAGGTTTAGCAAAAGCCGTTGCACAAGGCACTTTCTATAGCCTGCCTTCAGCGCACGAATGATGCCTTGATCTAAGGACTGCAGCACTGAGGTTGTGTTCGGCGGCAGGAAACGAAGCTTAATATTGCTGACGCTTAACCTTACAATGATGCGCAGAGCAATTATCAATGAGTAAGCAGATTTTTCTGCCTTCGCTTACCAGGTCATTGCCCAGGACTTAAGCCAGTTGCCAAAAATTTCGCTTGTCATCCAAGCTTTTCCGTTGGACCTATAGATCACCGGAACAGAAAGTGCGTTCTTTAGGCACCACGGCAATTTGCTCTTTCCGATCACGACTGGTCAAAGCTTGGTTGATCCATCGACGTTGGCGGCGAGCAACACCGATATTCTGTCTTTGTTAACTTTCCCACCGTGGGACTTGTCATAGCAACACGCCAGAGTTTTGTTCGGCAGCATTTGCCAGAACAAAGCAGTCTCATCGGCATTAAATATGTGACGGGGATGATACCTTGTCGTGTTGTCACTCCAATTCTCTTCAATCCACTTCTGCATGCTGCTGACGTCCACCGCGCGGCTTTCACCGGTGACAGCCCAGCCGACAATGCTGTGACGCTCTTTAAAACGCTGCAGCTAACCTGAGTCGCCCTTGAAGTCGGGTCTGTTCAGAAGAACAGCGAAATCCTTCGCTTTCTGTTCAATTATGGAGCCAGAAATCGGGATGTTTCACGACCTAACATCCATGAACCACTTGCACACTGCTGCCTCCACGTCTTCATATGCAGCCGTGTGTACTCGTTGGGCGCCGGTAGCATCTGGTCTCTTGTCCGCCTTAGCCCTAACGTGGGCTTATTCTTCAGTATCGTACTCAGTGTACTTCTTGGGATGCTGTATGCTGCGGCGACATCCGACTTCTTTTCTCCGCGTTCAACTCTTGTGATGATTTCCAGCTTTGCGGATATTGGCAGGTTCTGCCGTTTCGCGGCAGCAATCTCTTACGGAGCAGACGAGCGCTGCGTTCCGAGGACGCGACTTTGCACACAATCTTGCAACTTCACGAACGACAGAATACTGAAGCAATCGAGCTGATCGCATGCAGGCGCACGTGGCTGTGAGTGAGAGAGAGAGAGAGAGTAGTTGAACCACTTTTTCTAGGGGGTGGCTGTCCGAGTGAGCGAAAGCAGCGACGCATGCGCGCAGTTGGGCTAAACCACTTTTTTGGGGGGGGGGGGGGTAATGGCGGCTCGCCCGGTCACCGGTCGCGTATACGGTGCTCACCGTGCGGGAAAGCCAACTTCTGGGGTAGTTTTGCGCTGCTTGAAGTTCGTTATATCGATAGCGGCTGCTATTTTTGTTCAATGTAACCGTAATCTTTGCTATATATTGTCATTGTAACATTACGGTGTTCAAAAATGTTCAATATACGGGGTAATTTGATGTAAACGGGTTCAATATAGTCGGGTTCGACTGTAGTACAGTACATTTCAGTTAATTTGACTCCAGTTAATTGGAAGAGAGAAAGAGTAAAATTAGTGAAAAAGAAACAGGCCAGCCTAGACACAGTAAGGGTAAAGGTAGATGAATTCAGGCTGGTGCTCTCAAATATGCAGCTTTAGAATAAGATGAAAATAACATAGGGGTAATGAATGAAACCATAACTAGGCTGATTTCAGAAGCAGCAATTGAAATGAGAGGCAAGGCACCAAGGCAAGGAGTAGGCAAGCTCTCCCGAGTAACAAAGGCCCTAATAATGACAAAGCATGAAAGTGTCTAGCTCAAGAGATCAGATAGAAGTAGGCAAGCTCTCCCAAGTAACAAAGTCCCTAATAATGACAAAGCATGAAAGTGTCTAGCTCAAGAGATCAGATAGAATTCGTTGAACTGTCAAAACTGATCAACAAGAGGAAGCTAAGGGATATTCGAAATTATAACATGGGAGAGATTGAGGAAGCAGTAAAACATATCCACAGCATGAAATCATTGAGAAGAAAACTTGTCATAGGACAAGGCAAGATGTATGCACGGAAAGATGAGCAAGGTAATAGCAGCAATTTCGATGACATAGCAAAAGCGGCGAAAGAATTCTATACTGACCTGTACAGTACCCAGAGCAGGCAAGCTACTTTCATTCCAAGTAGTGATGAACAGGATAAAGAGGCTCCTTATATAACTAGCAATGAAGTTAGAAGGGCCTTCCAAGACATCACTCGAGGAAAAGCGGCTCGATAGGAACGAATAACAGTCTGTTTAATCAGATGGAGGCGATATTATGCTTGAAAACCTTGCGGCCCTTTATACGCAATGCTTCACGATTTCAAGTGTATCAGAATGCTGGAAGAATGCCAAGATTATACTAATCCATAAGAAGGGTGACGTTAAAGAAGTGAAGAATTATAGGCCCATTAGCTTGCTCTCAGTATTGTATAAAATATTCACCAAGATAATTTAAAACATATCGGGAAAACACTTGACTTCAGTCAACCAAGAGAACAGGCTTGCTTCACGAAGGGATATTCTATGATGGAGCACATCCATGTCATCAATCAGGTAATCGAGAAATCTGCGGAGTACAATCAACCTCTCTATATGGCTTTCATAGATTATGAAAAGGCATCTGATTCAGCTAAGATACCAGCAGTCAGAGGCATTGCATAATCAAGGATTACAGGAGGCATACGTGAATGTCTTGGCAAATATCTACAAGGATTCCACAGCTACCTTGGTTCTCCACGAGAAAAGTAGAAAGTTGCCTATCAAGAAAGGGGCCAAGCAATTAGACAGTCTCTCCAATGCTATTCGCTACATTCTTTAAAGAAGCATTCAAGCTATTAGACTGGGAAGGCTTAGGAGTGAGGGTCAGTGGCGAATATCTCGGCAACCTTCGTTTGCAGATGACATTGTCTTGTGCAGCAACACTGGAAACAAATTACAACAAATGATTGAGGACCTTAATCGAGAAAGTGTAACAGTTGGTTTGAAGATTACTATGCAGAAGACATTGGCCAATAGCCAGGGAAGGAAACAAGAATTCAGGATCGCTAGTCAGCCTCTAGAGTCTGTACAGGATTACGTTTATCTAGGTCAATTACTCACAGGGGACCCTGATCATGAGAAGGAAATTTACAGAAAAATAAAATTGGGTTGGAGTGCATATGGCAGGCATTACCATATCCTGACTGGGAGCTTACCACTGTCGCTGAAAAGAAGTGTACAATCGTTGCATTGTACCGGTGCTAACATTTGGGGCAGAAATTTGGATGCTAACAGAGAAGCTCGAGAACAAGTTGTGAGGACTGCTCAAAGAGCAATGTAAAGAAAAATGTCAGGCGTAACGTTAAGAGACTGGAAGAGAATGTAGTGGATCAGAGAGCAAACGGGGATAGCCGATATTCTAGTTGACATTAAGAGAAAAAAATAATGGAGCTGGGCAGACGATTCAATGCGTAGAGTAGATAACCGGTGGACCATTAGAGTTGCAGACTGGGTGCCAAGGGGAAGGGAAGCACTGTCGAGGACAGCAGAAAATTGGGTAGGGTGATGAAATTAGGAAATTTGTAGGTGCTAATTGAGAATCTGCTAGCGCAAGACAGGTGTAATAGGAGATTGCTGTAGACATAAAAATAGGCTGATGATGATGCTGAAATAAATCCCAACCAAAGGTCTTGGCTGGTACCCATGCATTTCTATGGGCCCAAACTTTCGTTATTTCAATCCTAAAATTGACCTTTGCCGGATAATTCGTACTTGACCAGTCAGCTGCATGTGCCTGACCCCTATGGTGACACCAATAGCGACCACTTTAGTGGCAGCATCTTTCTCGGTGGAGCTTAAAGGAGAGTGAATACGTTGAATACACGTTCAAAAATCTATCGAAAACGGCAATTTTTGGCCTGCCCTAGGAAGATTTTGAAGCAATAACCATAGCTCAGAATGTCTGATTACATAGGATACAAAACCAAAACCGCCATTGTGGCGTTTGTATGCTTTACTGCATAACATGAATGTACTGCGGCCAAGTTGACTTCAAAAACCGTGCGGTGCAGCTGACTTTAAGAAACTGGCTGCAGCACATATTAGACCGTTGCCCTTTTGTCTTGCTAAAAAATTGCATGCACATGGTAGTTTTCTACTTTGTTTAGGAGCTTCATTGTCATTTCGACATTAGTTTTCTTTGGATACAGAAAGTGGGTGCACGTTTGATTAGGGGCATGTTGGACTTTGGAAAATAATATAAATAAATAAATAATTACTGCCAAATGAATTGGTGGTGTGTTGGTGGTTTTTCTGCATTTTTTTACTTCAACTTGCTGGACAATTTGATCAATTTTGTTGGTCCCATCAAGGTCAAATTAATGAAAGTCGATTGTATGTACTTAGTACTTCTGAATGTAGGCACAGTAGCATGTTTCTCTCCTCCCTTGTAAAAAGTGTTGTACAGTCCAGTGATAGAGCAACTGCTCGACATTAAAAAATGTTAGGTTGAGAAAGTAGAGTGTTAGTATGGTATGCGCTATAAATACCGGGACCAACAGCATTAATCTGAATTTGACCTAGTTATTACTCATTGTGACAGCAAAACATAAATGGTAATATATAATCTTTCGCTTAGTCTCATCTCTCTTTAAAGATAAAGTATTGGCGATGTTTTGTTGCCATTGTTGAGATCAGCTGGGAGGCCTAACAAAAGGCACCACTGTTGCCACATAAGTGCTTTGATTCTTATATACCAGATGACACCACAGTGTATGGCATTGGCCGTACGTTTGTCATGCAGAATGTTCTACTAAAAGTCTCTGCAAGTACATGCACATAGCAAGGCTGTAGTCGTTTTGTGTGCGACCGCGTAAACAGCCAAAAAGCTATACTAAAACCATCTAGTGCTCCATTAAGAACCACAAGGGAGAAATCTTCGACGGATTTTCGGCGTCTGCGCCAACCGGCGTCATTGAGAACAATGCGCCGCCGGTTCACGCTCGCTCGGCGCCGAAAGACCGAGCAGTCCAGACTTCAGCGCCGACGGCGTAAGTGGCGGTAGACGCAAGAGGCAAACAAACAATGGCCTCCGAGATGGCACGGCGCGCAATGTGAGCGAGCTCGGAGACGATTTACAAAGCGAGCTTCCGGCGTTGCTGTCCGCGAGTGCCCCGTCTGCGTCCTAAGCAGCCGATCGCTCGCGCGAGCTCCGGCCATTGAAAATGGTGCAGCTTTGTACGGCATCATTGATAGTGATGCACTCTTTCTAGACAGGGACATGCAAGGAACGCCGAAGTGCACACTTAAGGCCCGTCCACGTTACCGGCACGGCAACTTGCCGCACGCCGTTTGCCGTTCGCAGGCCGCTGTTTGTCGGCGGAGTGGCGAGATTTCCTTGCCGCAGACAAGATGGGACCGGGACCCATTTATGCGGCAGCCGTACAGCGAAGTGGCCAATCAGTGACCGAGGAGTGGTCACTCTGGCACTGACGGCAGCCTCACCGCCGCCGATCGTTCGGCAGTGCCGATATCGTCGCTAGGCCTTCTCCAGCTCACTCGAAAGCTAAAGCTGATGGCACTTCGGAATGAATGACTGACACTCACAAGCCGCAATATTTTCTCACCGTTTATGTCGCTGTTTGAAATAATTATACACAAAGAAGAAAATGCGCTGATATTAGCGGCGCCGTCGGCTGCGATGCGGGTACAACCGTCGTCTGCCGTCAGTAGCCGTGCACTGCAGCTCGACAAGTATCGCAGCTCTCGTTCGTGTTTAACGTTCGACAGTGGATATCGTTTTTCATACAATGTACAATTTACGCGTCACGTTATCTAGTGGAAGGTATTTTGCTAGGAACAGAAGCTCCTGGTGATGCTATCCATGCTTGTCAATGGTGCTACGTTTTTCAGTACAGACAACCAGCAAAACACTGAAAATCCGTCTGCACTAGAGCTACGGACATGTTTTATCAAGCTTTAAAACTACAAGAAGTCCTTATAAAGTAAAAAGCAACATATTGCAAAACTGACCGGCTAAATTGGGGCCAAGGATCTGGCCACATTGCGCCACGCTTGAAATACGTCGAAGCTGAGAGTCTCCTGTGGTTGAGAGCCGTCAATAAACCTCGTTGAGCGTCCACGCCGCGTGCCGCCGGCCGGCGCCGCCGCCAAAAATCCGTCGAAAATCGGTTCTTTGTGGTTGGGCCCTTAAGCTCTTTCCAAGAGACTTTGGCTGAGATAATGTAACAGATTTATCACAATGCTGCTTCTTTTTGTGAATCCTCAGTGGCCGGAGCGGCACTACACCTAAGTTATCACCAGGCTCGGCTTGTAATGAACGGGGGCGATAAAAAAATAAATTGAATGTAAACATTCCTAAATTATACCAGCATCTACCAGATTGTTAATTATACCGGCATGAAGTAGTTGGTAACGTCTTCACGTTACCAACTACTTCACCTTTAGCTTGAATTTCTCCGTCCCAGCACCATAAAGCTAGTTTTGTTGCTTTTTTTCTTTGTGATGTGTCATACCAATATGTGGGATCATTTTGTGGTACCTTCTTCTTTACTGAGCCAAAAGCGCATAAATGTGTCAGTTTAGCATGCTCATGGACAACTAAAGGTGTCCGCTGTCATTAATTGGGAACTTCTGCCTATTGTGGCACATTGCTAGTATCCCAGTGCACATTACGTATGCGTCAACTGCATAGATTTCACGGGCCTGTTCGGGGAGCTGTTTTTCTGATATTGTGCTCACAAGCCACTATTTTTTTCCCTATAACATGGACATGGCCCAACAAAAAGTGCCAGATTCTTGTGATATGTGGTTGTATCCTTCTTTATATTGGTGGTGGTTAACAGCAGACCGTGTGGATAATTCTATTGGTCATGCTGCGCTTGCATGTTTCTGTTAAAGATCTCTGCTCAGCTCCAAATGTTTTCTCAGTGCATTTTCTTTAGACAGTATTTGGTGTTTTTTTCCAATCTAATCTTGCAAAGTATGAATTAACCAGTTTTCTTGTTTTTTTTTTTTGGGGGGGGGAGGGGTATTCTTATGCAATGTGCACAAGAGGCATACCTTGGAGCTCTAGGATCACCTATACATGAAAAGCAGGCAACAACCTAATAAGTTGTGTTGCTGCGTCATTGTTGCAGGAGCATCCCTTCATAAAGCGGTACGAGACGAAAGAGGTGGATGTAGCAGCATGGCTAGCCAGAGTGATGGACAGCTCCCAAGATGGCCAGTGAGAGAGAAGAGGTGGCTGATGCAGGCTCCCATGGAAGCAGCAAGCAGATGCCAAATCGAATGCTTTGTCCAATTTCCAACCCCCCAGCGGCTTTGCCCTCACATGTCGCCATGTTTTTTCACGCGACTAAGCAGGATGGCACAGCACTAGAGCATAGGTTCCAGATAAGAGGCTGGCAGGTCATGCCGATTTTCATAGCTGCCCAGCTTGGGGTCTCAGCCTGGAGCAAGGTATGTAGGATGCAGTGTACACATGCAGCAGGGACTTCAGCGATGCCTTTCCAGTGTATTCACACCTTCTCCACTGGGCACACCAGAGACCAGAATTAGTGGCTGTACAGTTGTAGGTGCTCCCCTGATGCCAGCTTTGACATCTTGTCATGTGATGCTGTGGGCTGGATAATCAACATAAATGTAGACAGGGGAAGCAGTCAACTTAAATTAGGAGAAGGTACTGGCTGTGTTTTAGTAGCCTTTTATAACAATGGTCTGCATTGCAGGATATCAATCTGCTTTCTGTGTACCTTGCTCCATGAAAAAATGCTTTTGCATAATGCCCAGCTTGGCCTAAAGAGCAGCACAGTCATTTGGATGCTCCAGTGCCATTGCAACGTTACCGAGTACCTCGCTTCTTCTAATCTGTGTCTTCTGTTCCTGCTTTGAGGACTAGAAAACACCAATGGCCACTGAAAACTGCTCACAGGGTTGAAGACCATGGTCAGCTACTGTAGATGTTCTCAGCAGGGAGTATAAGTTGTGTTTGTGCTGTTTGCCTCTGGCGGCCAGTTTCCCATGAAAAGAGAAGGCTTCTTCTTTAGTGTATTTAGCGAAAAAAAGTATTTACTCTGAACAAAGAAAAATCGACGTGTTGTGCACAAGTCTGATTATTGGCAGCAGGCGCAATGAGCATTGCATGCATCACAATCAGCAGAGTATGGTACCCATTTTAAGAGTTTAGAACTTTTAGCCTTTTCTTTTACTTGGTTTTCCATCTGGAAAAGACCATATGAGGGTTTTTTTTAAAGGGAAATGGGGAATTCAGATTTTTACAAATTGACGTGTTTTTATATTGTATAGAGCTGGCACCATTTTGGATGTAGTGCTTATAAAAAAAAAGTCTCAGTTAGGCGAAGCATCGCTTGCGATAGCAAACTAGTGGGCAGCTATATGAAGCAAGGATAGCAGTTTTATTGGCCGTTTAAATACACATAGTGTACTAACTAAATTAACAAGCATGGTGCCACACGCAAAAGCAAACATGAACGCGTCTCACTCTATGACCATGGAAACTCGCTGTCAAAACGCTGTAGTGAGTAAGCGCGGCAGCAGCAGCGAGCGAATTGACCTTCATTCCACCGCTCGCATCAACGCGAACTAAGCCGCGAATACACAGTGCAGGGAGGAAGGACTCTGCCCCCGCCGCAGATGGCTTTCAAGATGAAGCTTCCCAGGCGGGAGCGCACGGCGTAGTATGCAGCCTCCCCCCTCCCTAACCTCCCCCCTGGAGCCTTACAACCCGGCAGGGGTGCGCGTGACTGGAAGATGATGCGCTTCCTTCCCGCTTCCCACCCTTGCGTGCGCGAGATTGAGTCGCGTTCACAAGCTCACCCTCGCATGTTTTCACTCGCAATTTTATCACTCGGCGCCAATTTTATCGCTCGTGGACTTTATACAGAACCTCGCAGCGACGGCGATGCCGACGACATAAATGCGCCTGGAGTGTCCATATAATTGCTATCGCAATAAAAATTTTAGCACTGGTTGTTTTTGGTAAACTTTAGTGGAAGAGAATGCGTAATGCTCTTTAGCCCTCACAGGAAAATTGAAGCTTGCAGAGTGCTGCTACTCCAGCATATCAGTTCTCCGTGCAGCCATCCTGCTCAGACAGAAAACATGCAATCCTACTGTATGTACCAACTTAAGTGGCTTTGCATTAAGACCTTGTTTCAATGCATTTATTGTTTGTAAATGCTCGTGAAAGCACCCTGGCACATGGACTATGGGACTTCTTGTTAATGCTAGGCGTTAGTTTGAAAGTACCATGTCCTATATATTGCTAGTTGCTCACCATTCATGAAGGAGACAGTGCTTCGTTCTTTCTTGTTTTAACAACTACTGTTATTAAAAGTGTAAAATGCTTTTTGTCCATAGCATTGTTTCTGAGGCTTCCTAGGTTTGCTGAAAATTGTCTGGAAAGACTGTTGTGGCTGCATGAAATTTCTTTAGCTCCACAGTTTAATTGGCTCATTGCACAAGGAAGAGTAGACTTAGTGCAATAACACCTGCATACATGCTTAACCCTTTGAGGGTCACATTTTTTTAATACTGCAGATTTAAATTCTTCAGAGCGACTTATTTCGATAAAAAGCAAGTGAATGAATTTTTTTTTTTTGCAGACAATACAGGGGTAAATTTTTAAATGCATGCAGTTTCATACATAGTTTATTGTTAAATACTTGGAAAAACTAGCATAATTTTTTTACAGATGTAAAAACATTCACAGAACTTGCGTCTTATGTAGGCTTGACACCACTAAGGTCTGTATTTTGATATCGCGTGTCTAGCAGAGGGTGTGAACCCAGCAAAGACTGCGGTGCGGTGACCCCTGAGCTTCGTCCTAATTAAGGATGAAGAGCCACAAGAGTGGAGTGTTAGAGAATACAGCCCCAGGACACGTAGCCATAGTGAAAGCGAGGCATGCCATGTCGGTGCCCTCAAGCAAATGGATGCAGTTGTGCGTACCCTTTATAAAACCAAAGCGAGCGAACAACTTGCGGTAATGAATTGTTAGATTGCTAGACAAGGTTCTATCAGTTCTTGTGCATCTCCCAAAAAGAGTTGCACGCATGGCAGTATTGCTGCTTTGTGAGCACCCGCCTGTAAACGAGTAATGGCATGCCTACAGGAGGTCCATGTGAGTGAGCATCTCGCGGTAACCAACTGTTTAAGTGGTAAGAAACGGGAAAGAAATCACTTTTCCTGATGCCCGTAAATTGAAACAAGTGTGAGAATGATGATTATAAAGTGTGCAAGCGTGAGCACGCAGAAGTTAACTAGGCGAAGTCGGAACATTCCCGAACTACTGCGGTGACAGCTACTATAGAGCGAAGCGAAAAATTAGTTTTTGTGGAAGCCGACGGATGGCAGCATGATAAGAATTTTTGTAGAAGTCCCGGAAGGTTGCAGCACCTTCGGTGAAAAAGGCGCATTTTTTCAAATGTTTCGTCGCTGACATACGTGTATGACTCTCAAAGGGCTAAGCGTTAAGTACATGGAGGAATTGCTTATTCTTTACACAGTACATGAAATGAGGGCTGGTGATCTTACTGAGCAGAGTACTGGAGAGATTCCAACAACAGGACATTTGTTGCGCTATTGGTAAAATTTGCCAGTATCTTTTTCTTTGGCCAGGTAATCCGTTGCGGGCTCGTTTTTTGCTTTTTATATATTAGTAGCTATGATTAGAGCTTTTGCACTTGTGTTATCAACTGAAAAAATTGCTGTCCAAGACATCTTTTTCCATGTTGGTTTACATTCTCCTCCTCCTGGTCACTTGTTCTGCAGCTATTGACGGAAAGTGCCCTAGTACTGTTGCTGATTGAGGAGCATGGTTTGCAGAAGAAACTTGATCAAGACATCTTGTGACAGATGGTGATTGTTGTATATGCTTGCTCTATCGTCCGCCTTAAAGTCCTGTCAGTAACTCCAGTTTATCTTGGTACAAGACTTTCCTTCTCAAGTTGCTTTTCACTTCATTTCACTTCACAAGGACTACACTGTGGTTAGTAACTGCTTGAACTAAGTGGTGCCTTAGCTGTTCCGTTAATCCGATCCTGTCTGCAACTATAGATGGTGCATAGGTTGTGCCCAGAGAAATTATTTTGTTCTTCTGCTTCTGCTTGCCTAGATACCAAACGCTTGTTTCGGGTTTGTGACATTCTTTATTCTCAGAGATTAAGGTAGACATTCTTGTGAATATTTTGAGATTTTTCCACCATGCATTGCCTCTGCCAGCTTCCATATGCTATTTTTTAACTAGGTGTGCCTGTTTAACAGGCTGGAGGGTTTGCAGTTGTTGCTGTTACATTACATGGCTAGGTCTGCCTTTGTGATATAGATGCTTGTGGAGATGGAACAACTTTTTGTTCACACTCTAAGCTGGTCTTCAACCCTGGGGGAAGGGGTGTATAGCCGTGTTTATGTATAAACAAAGCTGCTTGTGTCTTGTCTTGTGTGACTAGGCTAGGATCTTCTCTTGCTCTCAATGCGTTGTCCTACTTAAGTCTCCCCTAGCCGGCTGCTTCCGTGTTTTTGCTGGGAAGCAGCATGTGCAGATGTGATGTACATAATGTTTCACAACAGTGTAACCTATATATAATAGTAGATCTACATACTATTCTGATGTAAATACAATTGAAACGTGTCTGTAATCCCTCACTGTCGCATGCAGAGGGAAACGTCTTGTCGAGTAGAGGGGCAACCTGTGTGCGTGTGCTTTTTTTTCCCTCATTGTGAAAATGCGGCTAGTCAGTTTTTCTACGTTTATTCACATGCTGCACTGAGTGATGGGCTGCAGTCATTGCCTGGCTGCTGCTTTAGTGTGCAGTCATGCATACACAACCTCTGGAGACTTAATTTAGGGTCTGGCTGGATGTCCATTGCATTGAACAGCCTTTAGTTTTTTCTTCTGTGCCATTGTACGTGTGCAGGGGCTGTGATGCCTTTTTTTTTTACCTCATTCTTTGTGATGAGTTAGGCACACTAGGGAACTGGGGTCAAGTTGACATTTAGTCAGCTGTGACTAAAGTCCGTATAGTTAAAAATGTGCTTGTAAGTGGCATTCACCTTCAGTGAAGGGACCCTGAAACAGGTTACTTTAGGTAAAACAATGAAAGGGGCTAGTTGGTGCACTTTCATGATTATGTTGCACTAGTTTTACACTGGCAAAATAAGGACGCGGACGGACGAAGCGCAAAATACCAATGCTTTATTTTTGTTTGAGAACACATTAATATACAATAAAGTGAAAAATTGGGGGGAGGGGGGGGGGGTGGACACTTTGTGTGGAAACTTACTCAGGTTACTTTGTTTTTGGGACGGCCATATCTGTTCGAAGTCAGCTGTTTGTCAGGCTGCTCATTTTTTGACACTTAAGAAACCATTCACAGTACAAAAGCCACACTTCGTTCATGTAGGCTACATTCATGCTCCTTGGTGGGCCAAAGATGGGCTACGCAGTCATACAATTGAGACATTGGCTATACATTCATGGGCAACAAAGCCCTTCTTCTTTCTGGGGTTTTACGTGCCAAAACCAGTTCTGATAATGAGGCACGCTGTAGTGGAAGGCTCCAGATTAATTTTGCCCACCTGGGGTTCTTTAACGTGCACTACAACGCAAGTACACTGGCATTTTTACATTTCGTCTCCGTCAAAATGCGGCTGCCGCGGCCGGGATCCGATCCCGCAATCTTGTGCTGGCCGCGGCGGCTGGAGGCGAAGTGTGAAAACGCCTGTGTGCTTGCGTTGTAGTGCACGTTAAAGCACCCCAGGTGGTCAAAATTAATCCGGAGCCCTCCACTACGGCGTGCCTCATAATCAGAACTGGTTTTGGCATGTAGAACCCCCGAAAGAAGATGATGAGGGGCTTTGTTGCCTCTGAATGTATAGCCAATGTCTCAATTGTATGACTGCATTCACAGCAGCATAGGCTGTCAACATGATGATGCTGCTGGTGGTTCCTTATCAGCCATAAGCCACATGAAATAGGTGTAAAAGTGTAGGAAGGTGGGAGAGGGAGGTAAGAGCTTTCCTGTGGCTGAAGTGATCACGAGCTGTGTGCCACCTTCCGAACTGTTCCAGGGTCCCCTCAACGAAAGCCAGTGTTGTAGCACGCTTTGGGTGAGCATTTTTGTTGGGGAGTTGTGTGCAGAATTTTTATTTAATGCAAGAATTGTCCGACAAAGTATACGGGGTGGGGTTGAGAAGCATTGTGGGTGCATTGATCTGGTATACAGTAGGTGCACTTGCACTTGTAGCTGTCATGTCGTATTCTTTTGTTGCTTCAAAGTGTCTGGTTGTGTTTCCTCTTGTCAAACTTACGGGTTGTTTCTACTGCTCATTTTTCGTCATGCCCATAGTAAGGAGACGCCACTAAACACCGCGGGGAGGGTGTGCTGCTTTGTTGCAAGTAGCTAAGCAATAAGCAATGAAAGCAACTGCTGTCCAGTGCAGTAGCTATCTTCCTTCCTGACAAGGAAAGCCCACAGGCATAGATGTAAAATTTTTCAAGTATAGGAGACCATGCATAAAATTCTTTGGCCCTGGCTCTTATTTTTTATTTTTCATCTTATTTGATGCTGTTGTGGGGAATATGAAAAACTGAAAACTGGGCTTTAGCTGTGCTGCCAGGCCGGCATGGGATGTGGTCATTGGTGTGAAATAGGGGTGAACTAGTTTATTCACAGAGTGTTCAAAATGCCATTGTTGCCATTGCACACACTGTTCGGTGTCGACAGTGTCCTATCTGCAATGCATCATTGGAGCCGATGAGGCACTTTGTCTTGCCCACTGTCTCTCTCTCAGCACTGTCTTATTGTTTAAAATGCACTTGTGCTGCTTTTGGTGGGCAGTTAAGGCAAGCTTACTTCATGAGCCATTATTACTGGAAACTTTAAGCCTTGGGATATAAGTCTTGCGCCTTCTCTGTTCTTGTCCATCATGTAAGTGGGTGTCAGCCAGTTGAGTGCATTTTCCCCGGCCCTATTGCAGACTGTGTGTACCACTTCAGATATTTTGGCTATTTTCGTGTTGCCCAGTAATTATAGGACACACACGCAGTCGTAACGTCATGTTGTTTGTGACCAACCACTTGGGGCCCTAATGAATTCGCACCACTTGTAGGGAAATTGCGCTGGAATTGGCAGCATGTGGCAGTGGCCACGTATTCAGGCCATTGTGTTGTGTGTGGATGTACCAGTACCACCATCCCACGGTAGAGCATGGAAAAAATGTGACTGCAGCACTGGAACAGCCCGCTGCAGCTTTTCACCCACATGGTGTGCATCAGTGGGTGAAGCTGGTGCTTGCAGATCGTGAGCACACATTGACATGGTGCCACTTCTTGCAACTTGTTTATCTTATCAAATGATGCACAAAGATGATCTTCGAAGGCTGCTGCTGAGTGCATTTATTGAGGCCATTTTTCATTTTGAACTTGAGCGCAATTGCTTCCTCTACCAGTTTTTTTACTATGAGACATCAAGCAGTATCTAAGTGACCAGTGTGTGTTGGTATGAACGAGAGGCGCAATGCACAACCTGCCTGCGCCTGGCAGTGCCAACTGTTTTGCATTGGGCGTTCTACCTGCCTTGCTTGCTTGCTGGTTCCCTGCGGCGAAATCTCGGCAGATGTATGCTATTGTCGACCGGTGGGGCTCAATTGTTTTGCAAGATGCGAATAAAAAGTGGCATTCTGCTCATGACCTAGTGGCTGTTTCTAACATAACTGATGTTTGCAGCTGGCACCATGTTTCTGCACTAGAAAGTGCATAATAAGACATTATTACTACGTGTAAAAAGACTTAAAAAAAAAAAAAAAACGGGACCATGCTCCCATGTTCTTTTTACGCTAGTAATCATGTCTTATGCTCGTTACCAACTAGCCCAACTTTCTGCTTAACTAGAAAGTGCCTTCTGTAGTGGATTGCACTGGCTACACAATCACAAAGGCGCTTTTGCTTTACTGTAGTGGTGCTACTGACAGTTTGGACAGCCGTACGAGCAGAACACATTTGTCATGGACCGGGCTGGCCTAACGTAACTTCACTTCGCACTTTTCTGTGGGCAAATAGCAGCAGAAGCTTCCGACTAGCGAGGGTTGCGCTATGGTATAGCAGCAGAGCAGTGAGAGCAAGACTGTTTAACATTTTTGCTCTCTGAGAACAGCTGTGAGAGAGGGGCAAATACGTCACATGACAGGTTGTTTGGCCTCTCGGGATTATTCTGCGAGGTGGCTGCAAGATGTATTCGTGGTTTGTGGGTGCAACTGTACATGGTTGTGCGCTTTAGCTGCTCAAGTAGAGCTGGACACAACTTGAGCTCCAGCCACCGTTGCTGCTATTGTCAAAGCACCTCGGGAAAGCGAGGACGCTTTTCTGTTGCCCCCGTTGCTTTTGACGCAGACAAGATGGAATTGGAGAAAACACTCAAAAAGTCGAAACCCTCGGTTCAGGGTTTTGCTGTGGCCATGGTGGGCTACTCCCACAACCACCACTTGCGGTGTTCCCGCGTGGAGCTTATTTTCACGACCAACCTCGTGTGGAGACGCAGCGGCACGGTGCAGAATGTTCGCTTGCTTAGTTGCGTTACGTGAAGCGAAAAAGAGCGGCGTTCGTCACATTGCCAGGGTTCGTATACCGCCTTGAATTTGGAAAAAACAGATTCAAGGGCCCTTAAAACTCGTTGCAAATAAATATGCTACTTGAATTCCTTGAAAGCAACTTTTGAGCGTTAAGTGTAACTGTCTGTCGGAAAACCTACCTAGGTATTTCGATTTCGCGTTTTTGTTTAAATCACCGTTGCCATCGTGGAGCTGGACAAAGCCAGATCAAGTGACCAAGCTGTGCCAGCATTTTGTTTTGCACACCGCAGGCATCGTTGCTCCATTGTAGGCTCACAGACTTTTTCATCGGGTGAGAAGGAAAGGGAGCGCGGTCTCCTCTCTGGCTTGTACGAGCCGGCGCTGCGCTACTTGAATGTGTTGCCGTCGCATGCTGCCGAACGATGTGGATATATGTTTGAATATGCGCCACTTTAAGGCGAATGCCTTATATGTCTCATTGTTCAGTCGACCTTCAACGTCCTTGAGCGAAAACCGCGTCGTCGAAGGGAATCGTACACGATGACGACTCGGTGGTATCGTGTCTTGCCTATATGCGAACGCTCACGCAGAAATTCTGATGATGTGCAGGTCACCGCCGTCGTCATCTTCTATGAGTAAGCAAGCAACGCTCAATTCTGATGGTGCGCGGGTCACCGTTGTCGTCGTGCTAATACAGTTCAGGCGCTCGAACCCACGACCTTCGGTGGGAGTCGAAACCACTACCTTTGGATTTAAGGCGAAGTTAATGAAGGCCCAGTTAATAAGAGTTCAGGCGCTAGAACCCACGACCTTTAATTTTCATTAGGGTGAGGTTAATTAAGGTAGCGTAAATAAACGCACTCGAACCCGCGACCTTTTGTCGGAAAAAATAAGTTACAACGCATTCGAATGAGCATGTAAAGTAATTTAATGAATGTCTCTTGAGCGCGCAGGCTTTCGCCTTCACCCTCTTTGGCGTATGCTAAAGTGACTCAATTTTTCCAAGCGGTTCAGCAATATCGTTATTTCAATAATAAAGAAGAAGGTGGCTATTTTAAATGTAATCAATCGGGTATCTAATGAATTCTCATTTACACAGTGGTTGTCTGTACCAAGTTGTAGCTTTTCGAGTTCGGCATTCGATACTGAAATTATCCGAGCGTGCAATCACCCGATTCTTGACTCTGCCCCCTTGTGGCCACGTGCAATTTATTGAAGCATCATCATCATTATTGTCATCATCACCAGTAAGGATAGGTGTGTGCTTAGAAGACACTCCCGAAGGACGTATACCGTACTGACACTGTATCTAATAGAGTTGTCTGGTTACGCGAGTGATGATTAGCGGCGACAAGAAGAAATGCGTTCATTTTGCAGCAAGACTGTTACATGCGACTGGGAGACGTCGAAAACATTTGTATTTAAAGGAAGCGGGGGAATATGAGGGTTGTTCTGCAGGCAAACTTTGAAGTGTGTTGAATAATTAGGGCTAAATGAAAATGGTTAAATCCTCTTTTGCTGTCTGTTTAGAGCCGCATATCAAACTCTTGCAAAGTTTTCTCGCTGCCCTGGAAGAACCGAAAGTGGCAGTAATGTTGTATTTGGAGAGAATGGGGGTCAAGTTGTGGCTGAACCTTGCGGAAATTTTTAACTCTATTGTTTTTTAACAGTATTTGCAGCAAACAACTTATTCAGGCGTATGAAAGCTTTACAAGCGTATTTCACGAACCGCTTAAAAAGTTCCCGACAATGTGTCCAACGAACTCAACTTGCCGCAAATTAGACATTCTAGTGCAAATCTTTTGAATGATTTGTTGCGAATGTCTCAAGTGTGTCAGTTAAATGCGGTGGCCTTTGAAATCGCTGAAGCGCTCTACGGCTGTATGAAAAAAAAAAAAAAAAAATTCCAGGTTCTAGAACTGTACATGGACAGCATCTTCATATTCGGTGCAAATGAGGATGATGTCAAAGAATTACGAACGTTGGAAATGTCGCTCAATACCTGCTTTCTGCCACTTTCATGCGTTACACGAGGTTTGTAGTAGGCTTCCCCGCTACCCTCTGTATAATAAAAGAGGCACCTTGTACATACTAGGGTGTTTTAGCTAACTTTGTTGGGCCAAGCATTAAAAAAAAAAAAAAAAAAAAAAAACATAGGCGCCACGCATGTCGAATTTTCGCAGTATTGTTCTGAGCCGTATGGAGCACGTCATATTTTTTCCAATCCGCCAAGCTCGGTAATTAACAAAGATTGCTTAATTAACTTTTTAAATCAAAACTCTAGCGAAAATATTCAATACAAAACTTGTAGCGCTTGTTCAGAAACATCAAATTATTTAATCAGTGCTAAGATAACTGCCCTCTAATGTTTTCCCAGCCTTTCTTTAAAATGCGCGAAATTAAAAGAAAAAATGCCACGTGACTACCGGCTAACGCGCCGCGCTTTCAGTGCCCTTAAATGTAAGTTCAACGAATAAGCAAAGGCTGCTCCGCGCACTGGGGTCAATTGAAGTCCCTATAGATTGAACAGGTTGTCAGTGGCTGCCGCGATCTTGGTTTTTATCTCCGTCCTTCATCACACTGTCACCCTCTCATCCTCCGTCGTATTTCTTCATTGGTGCGTAAATAATAAAACAAAAAAAAAATGCCTGCACTGCGTCAAATGCGGCCTCCGGTCCCGTATCGCATTCGCACGTGGCGGCCGCTTTCTCGCTGAAGAACTTTATTTTTTCTTAAAACGAGGGGGGGGGGGGGGGTACCCCCCTTCTGTCACTTGACGTCCATCGCAGTCACCGACAGCCTGTTCAATCGATCTCTGTGCGCGGATCAGCCTTTGCTAATTCGTTGAACTTACATTTGAGGGCACTAAAAGCGCGGCGCGTTCAGTCACGCGGTATTTTTTAAATTTCGCGCACTTTAAAGAAAGGCTGGAAAAACATTAAACAGGGCGCTTATCTTAGCACGGATTAAATAATTTGATGTTTCTGAACAAGCGCTACAACTTTTGTATTGTAGCTTTTTCGCTAGAGTTAGTATTAAATGAACGAATCACCTTGTTTATGTTTCGTGGAAATGTAGGAGGGTATACGTGAGTAATCTGTTGAGAATGTTCAGAGTGTGTGGATTAATTATGGCCTTTGCAGGTAATTTTTTTATGCAAGCACTCCTGTGCGTTATAAGTGTTTTTGAGGAACCAACGGCGTATAATATACGTAGGTGTACTGGAAGAATGATAACAACCACTGGTGATCAGGTTTGGTGTAAATGCGCGTAACATTACGGCCAATGTTCATGGGAAGGTGTGTGAGTGAAGTACGGCCTTCGCTAAACATTTGTTTCACAACTGCACGAAAGCGTTATAAGCGGGTAACGTATAAACCGCGAGAACCAGACGGCGGCAACCTGCCTGAAGACTGCGATTTAAAGCGGATGGAAGCATTAATCGGTCAGCAGTCGCGATAAGCAAGAGACGTTTAGAGTATTGGTGAAAAAAAAAAAAAAAAAAAACAGGGAAGAGGTTGAAAAGACTACAGGTATAGGTAACTGTACAATGCATATGATAGACCAGGACTGCACAACATACGGCCCGCGGCTGAATTCCAACAACTATGGTGTGCCGCAGTGAGAACATGACTAAGAAACATAATAGAAGACATTAACGTTTGGCGTCAGCAGGCACATAAAAGCAAGGACGGTGTTGGAGCAGATGGTCTCTTGTTTGGAACAGATAAGAAAGGCACGACCACCGAACGCATTCGTGAAGTTGCCAAGACATTGACCGCCTTATTCGCGCAGCGTCCATAATTGAATTTAACATGCGCTGTTCCAACATATGTCGATTGAATGATCGCGAATGGTATAGTGACTGCGAATAGATGCTTTTGTTTCGTGTGTTCGTCTTACTTTTCAATCTTGACAATAATTTGCTCACATGGCGGCGAATCGGCAGTAAGCGCCAGTCAAGGTTACTTAGATCTATTTATATTGGAGCCGATGACATCGGTCGACCCTTTCCATAAGGCGATACGTATCGACACATATTATGGAGCTCATAATTAAGGGACAAAGGCTTGTCAGGCTGATTTCTTGACATGCTGACGGCCCGACTCATGCCGGTATTACGATGCAGATACAACCACTTCTCGTCAATTATAACGACTAACGCCGCAACGTTTTGTATCCGTGACATGCTTAAAACTTTAAAACCTGAGTGTGAATGGCGTCCTTTTTAATAACTATCAGCATCAGTTTTTTTTTTTCAATTCGAAGATTATCTTAATTCACGTGTGAAAACTTCATACCCTGTCGATCGAACCCCTTCTAGCAAAGTCCTTGATAAAAAAAAAAAAAAAGGAAACAAAGCTAACAATGCTCTGAAGCTGGCGCCTGTTTTTGGGAGCGCCTAAGTCTGGGATGCCAGATTTCTTTGACGACTCGTAACACGAGTCGCCGTCTGTCTTCAAGGACCAGCGTGGCATGAATTACAAGACATGCCGAGGACAAGGGACGGGTCCAGGGCACCTTCAGATGGAGGAGCTGATCAAAACATAAAGAAAACCGGGAGAGGGGGCTGATAATGATGATGATGTGGAGGATCATGATGATCCTTCAAAATATGGCATGTGCCCTCAAGGGGGAAGAGCCGAAAATCGGGTGATTGCAAGAACCCGCCGTGGTTGCTCAGTGGTTATTGTGTTGGGCTGCTGAGCACGAGGTCGCGGGATCGAATCCTGGCCACGGCGGCCGCATTTCGATGGGGGAGAAATGCAGAAAATACCCGTGTACTTAGATTTAGGTGCACGTTAAAGAACCCCAGGTGGTGCAAATTAATCCGGAGTCCCCCACTACGGCGTGCGTCATAATCAGATGGTGGTTTTGGCACGTTCGGTAACGAACACACGCGTTCGGGACCCGTTCGTTAAAAAATGCACAAAAAAAACGTAGTTTATATATCCCTCTGTCATGTGGGCAGACATACGTAGGGCAGACCGGAAGGTGTCTGAACGTGCGCCTTCAAGAGCGCCATCAAAAAACTCAGAAGGGCAGGGATGGCTTCTTGGTACAACATTGTTATGAGTGCGGGTATGAGTGCCTCTCTTGTATGACACTACAGTTATTGCTATAGGCACATACATGACCACACCAGACTCATAATAGAAGCAGCGGTAATCGAAGCGAGCAATGTGGTAAACAAGCCTGATAGCCCTCTCGACCAAGGAGCTATCTTATTTGGGATGCGCAAGAAAAGATGCGCCCGTTCCTTGACAATGACTGGTGTCGGGCACTAAATGTTTCGATTTGGTCTGTCATAGATATGAGCCTGCGCTGGTGTAAAATTGCGCATCTGCGTCCCATATATATGCTTTTTTTTCTGAAATAAAAATTCAGTTGGAAGTCAGCGCTTGTCTACGTCTGTCTCTTTCGCCGTCCATTGTCCAAGTTCGAGCTGTTATACGTCATGGTTAAGTAGTCAGGCTTCCCTTATTCCCATATAGGCTTTGTTGCGGTTCCACGGGTACCTTTGGTGGGCTGCGAGTGGTTACGATGCCCGAGTGCTCATTGATATGCCCAGCCTCACTCACCATGCATGGGCTTATTTTAGCGCCGGAAGCTGCTAGTGGCTTCTGCTGGGAAAAGCGGTCATATTTATAACTTCTATAGTGTTTCCGAATATTCGCTCATGACGAGATCTATCTTATTCTTCACTACTTCGGATGAGGTCTGTTCTCCGCAGAGTTATGTTTCAAACAGCTGTGATTCACTTTTGTCAATATTTGCGAGCGTGTTGTTAAATATGGCAAAATAGTTGTATTTTGACAATGACATATAAAGACCGCTATTGCCAAACGACGACATAGATTCCCTCTATATTGCTGCAGGTTCAAGTAGAACACTATAATATCTAACAGGTCGATACAAATATCCCAGTGGAAAAATCTTCAACTTTAGACAGGACGGACAACGACAAATGCAAAATGCAATATTTTACGAGGTAACTTCTTTCTCGTCTTTGTTCAGCGCCAAACACCCCGTTGCACGCGATGAGGAAAACGAAGTGCGTTCGCCTGCGCTCGCGCCGTGATTGCTCGTTCCGAGAACGCTACGAAGAACGATAGGTCACCATTCCGCAGCAGCAGCAGCAGCTCTTGCCGTTGAACAAGAAGGCACGTGGCCTTACTTTAAGTCTACAAGCCTCTCACGCCAGCAACACCTACAGCAGCCAGCATCGCCATGAAGACCGCGAATATGCGACGCCCGAGCATCATCACATGCCAAGACCTGTAAGGGTTTATGGTGGCGTTGCCGGGAGACACCACGAGCGCACACGCTCGGCGCGCCCTTGTGCCAAGCCTGAAGGGCCTGAATCTTCTGCGCTACTTAGTGGTATCCCTAGGTTCACCAGGACCGACCGAGAGCTACCACGGTGATTTCGGCAGCGACAACTAGCTGTGTCAGCGCCTCATGAACGTTACATCGACGCCGGCCAGCAACAACAGTTGTGGATCCGGCTCTTCAAGACGGCCGAGTGGACTCGTCCTCGAGAGCAAGAAAGAGGTGTTGCAGCGCATCGCGAACTGCCTACCGGAATCCTGTACGGCTTGTACGTCAAGGCTACTTCCACCAGCACCGGCCAGCAGCAGCATCTGCAGCTGTGGATTCTTCTTCTGAAGACGGCCGAGTGGAATCCACCCCGGCAGCGAGGAAGAGCCGCTACAGCGTATCGCGAACTGCCTACGGGAATTCTGTACGGCAATTCTACGTCAAGGCGACTTCCAGCAGCATCTGCAGCTGTGGATTCTTCTTCTGAAGACGGCCGAGTGGAATCTACCACGGCAGCGAGGAAGAGCCGCTACAGCGTATCGCGAACTGCCTACGGGAATCCTGTACGGCTTGTACGTCAAGGCGACTTCCACCAGCACCGGCCAGCAGCAGCATCTGCAGCTGTGGATTCTTCTTCTGAAGACGGCCGAGTGGAATCCACCCCGGCAGCGAGGAAGAGCCGCTACAGCGTATCGCGAACTGCCTACGGGAATCCTGTACGGCAATTCTACGTCAAGGCGACTTCCAGCAGCATCTGCAGCTGTGGATTCTTCTTCTGAAGATGGCCGAGTGGAATCTACCACGGCAGCGAGGAAGAGCCGCTACAGCGTATCGCGAACTGCCTACCGGAATCCTGTACGGCTTGTACGTCAAGGCGACTTCCAGCAGCACCGGCCAGCAGCAGCATCTGCAGCTGTGGATTCTTCTTCTGAAGACGGCCGAGTGGAATCCACCCCGGCAGCGAGGAAGAGCCGCTACAGCGTATCGCGAACTGCCTACGGGAATCCTGTACGGCAATTCTACGTCAAGGCGACTTCCAGCAGCATTTGCAGCTGTGAATTCTTCTTCTGAAGACGGCCGAGTGGAATCTACCACGGCAGCGAGGAAGAGCCGCTACAGCGTATCGCGAACTGCCTATATACGGGAAGCCTGTACGGCTTGTACGTCAAGGCGACTTCCACCAGCACCGGCCAGCAGCAGCATGTGCAGCTGTGGATTCTTCTGAAGACGGCCGAGTGGAATACACCCCGGCAGCGAGGAAGAGCCGCTTCAGCGTATCGCGAACTGCCTACGGGAATCCTGTACGGCTTGTACGTCAAGGCGACTTCCAGCAGCATCTGCAGCTGTGGATTCTTCTGAAGACGGCCGAGTGGAATCTACCACGGCAGCGAGGAAGAGCCGCTACAGCGTATCGCGAACTGCCTATATACGGGAATCCTGTACGGCTTGTACGTCAAGGCGACTTCCAGCAGCACCGGCCAGCAGCAGCATCTGCAGCTGTGGATTCTTCTTCTGAAGACGGCCGAGTGGAATACACCCCGGCAGCGAGGAAGAGCCGCTACAGCGTATCGCGAACTGCCTACGGGAATCCTGTACGGCAATTCTACGTCAAGGCGACTTCCAGCAGCATCTGCAGCTGTGGATTCTTCTTCTGAAGACGGCTGAGTGGAATCTACCACGGCAGCGAGGAAGAGCCGCTACAGCGTATCGCGAACTGCCTATATACGGGAATCCTGTACGGCTTGTACGTCAAGGCGACTTCCAGCAGCACCGGCCAGCAGCAGCACCTGCAGCTGTGGATTCTTCTTCTGAAGACGGCCGAGTGGAATACACCCCGGCAGCGAGGAAGAGCCGCTACAGCGTATCGCGAACTGCCTACGGGAATTCTGTACGGCAATTCTACGTCAAGGCGACTTCCAGCAGCACCGGCCAGCAGCAGCATCTGCAGCTGTGGATTCTTCTTCGGAAGACGGCCGAGTGGAATCTACCACGGCAGCGAGGAAGAGCCGCTACAGCGTATCGCGAACTGCCTACGGGAATCCTGTACGGCAATTCTACGTCAAGGCGACTTCCAGCAGCATCTGCAGCTGTGGATTCTTCTTCTGAAGACGGCCGAGTGGAATCTACCACGGCAGCGAGGAAGAGCCGCTACAGCGTATCGCGAACTGCCTATATACGGGAATCCTGTATGGCTTGTACGTCTAGGCGACTTCCAGCAGCACCGGCCAGCAGAAGCAACTGAAGCTGTGGATCCTTCTTCTGAAGACGGCCGAGTGGAATCTACCACGGCAGCGAGGAAGAGCCGCTACAGCGTATCGCGAACTGCCTACGGGAATCCTGTACGGCGTGTACGTCAAGGCGACTCCCAGCAGCACCGGCCAGCAGCAGCATCTGCAGCTGTGGATTCTTCTTCTGAAGACGGCCGAGTGGAATCCACCCCGGCAGCGAGGAAGAGCCGCTACAGCGTATCGCGAACTGCCTACGGGAATCCTGTACGGCAATTCTACGTCAAGGCGACTTCCAGCAGCATCTGCAGCTGTGGATTCTTCTTCTGAAGACGGCCGAGTGTAATCTACCACGGCAGCGAGGAAGAGCCGCTACAGCGTATCGCGAACTGCCTATATACGGGAATCCTGTACGGCTTGATTGTACGTCAAGACGACTTCCACCAGCACCGGCCAGCAGCAGCATCTGCAGCTGTGGATTCTTCTTCTGAAGACGGCCGAGTGGAATCCACCCCGGCAGCGAGGAAGAGCCGCTACAGCGTATCGCGAACTGCCTACGGGAATCCTGTACGGCTTGTACGTCAAGGCGACTTCCAGCAGCATCTGCAGCTGTGGATTCTTCTTCTGAAGACGGCCGAGTGGAATCTACCACGGCAGCGAGGAAGAGCCGCTACAGCGTATCGCGAACTGCCTATATACGGGAATCCTGTACGGCTTGTACGTCAAGGCGACTTCCAGCAGCACCGGCCAGCAGCAGCATCTGCAGCTGTGGATTCTTCTTCTGAAGACGGCCGAGTGGAATACACCCCGGCAGCGAGGAAGAGCCGCTACAGCGTATCGCGAACTGCCTACGGGAATCCTGTACGGCAATTCTACGTCAAGGCGACTTCCAGCAGCATCTGCAGCTGTGGATTCTTCTTCTGAAGACGGCCGAGTGGAATCTACCACGGCAGCGAGGAAGAGCCGCTACAGCGTATCGCGAACTGCCTATATACGGGAATCCTGTACGGCTTGTACGTCAAGGCGACTTCCAGCAGCACCGGCCAGCAGCAGCATCTGCAGCTGTGGATTCTTCTTCTGAAGACGGCCGAGTGGAATACACCCCGGCAGCGAGGAAGAGCCGCTACAGCGTATCGCGAACTGCCTACGGGAATTCTGTACGGCAATTCTACGTCAAGGCGACTTCCAGCAGCACCGGCCAGCAGCAGCATCTGCAGCTGTGGATTCTTCTTCGGAAGACGGCCGAGTGGAATCTACCACGGCAGCGAGGAAGAGCCGCTACAGCGTATCGCGAACTGCCTACGGGAATCCTGTACGGCAATTCTACGTCAAGGCGACTTCCAGCAGCATCTGCAGCTGTGGATTCTTCTTCTGAAGACGGCCGAGTGGAATCTACCATGGCAGCGAGGAAGAGCCGCTACAGCGTATCGCGAACTGCCTATATACGGGAATCTTGTACGGCTTGATTGTACGTCAAGACGACTTCCACCAGCACCGGCCAGCAGCAGCATCTGCAGCTGTGGATTCTTCTTCTGAAGACGGCCGAGTGGAATCCACCCCGGCAGCGAGGAAGAGCCGCTACAGCGTATCGCGAACTGCCTACGGGAATCCTGTACGGCAATTCTACGTCAAGGCGACTTCCAGCAGCACCGGCCAGCAGCAGCATGTGCAGCTGTGGATTCTTCTGAAGACGGCCGAGTGGAATACACCCCGGCAGCGAGGAAGAGCCGCTACAGCGTATCGCGAACTGCCAATTCTACGTCAAGGCGACTTCCAGCAGCATCTGCAGCTGTGGATTCTTCTTCTGAAGACGGCCGAGTGGAATCTACCACGGCAGCGAGGAAGAGCCGCTACAGCGTATCGCGAACTGCCTATATACGGGAATCCTGTATGGCTTGTACGTCTAGGCGACTTCCAGCAGCACCGGCCAGCAGCAGCAACTGCAGCTGTGGATTCTTCTGAAGACGTGCGAGTGGACGCCACCTCGCAGCTGTGAATTCTTCTCAAGACGGCTGAGGGAGTCCACCTTGGCAGCGAGGAAGAGCCGCCACAGCACATCGCGAACTCCCTACGGGACTCCTGTACGGCGCGCACGTCGAGGCAACTTCCAGCAGCTCTCGGCAGCAGCATCTGGAGATGTGGATTCTTCTCCTCAAGACTATGAGCGGCGGCATTCACGGTGCCGAGGACGAGCTGCACCAGCGCATCACAAACGCGCGGGTGCAGATCCTTCGGCTACACAAATGCTGAACATCACGTTCGTAAAGGAAACTTCAAACGCTGGCGGCCCGCAGCATGTGCAACAGCTCTGGGTCGTGTTGATCAAGGTGACCGAGCAGAGGCAAAACGCCAAATGACCGCTTTCTCAGGCCCCACGATTCCTAATCGCACGCCTGCCGAGTGACTGCTGCAGCCTGTTTTTGGAAGAGGCGGCAGGAAGTTTGCCTGGAACAGTGTCCATTACGCGCACATTGGCGATGTGACATTCGCGAACAGTTGCGCAGTTCTTTAATGTTTTGTTGATTCTAGTAAGAATATTGCTTACGGATTGTTTATTTCTGATTCTCCTCACCGCGTAAAACTCCAATAGCAGAACGTGGTTTTTATTCATACATACCTGATACAATAAAAGAAGAAACTTGATGGAATGTCTACAAAGAATTGATATAGGGTCTTGAACAGCAGTGGTCTAACAACGAAATGTCTCTGGACACAGTTTCTTGGGGGCTGGTCTTTGTGAGGGCTTCTCTGAGAAGACAAAGTCCCCTTGTGGATATTTTCGCTCCAGCGACATTCCCTTGTTTGACCACTGTTGACCACTTGAAGTCCTCACCTAACTTTGCGCAAAGTAAATATTTTCCTGTTTTTTCCTATTTACTTTTCGTAATGTCTTTGCGCAAAGTAAATATTTTCCTGATTGCAAATGTTTAAAAAAAGCACAGCGAGTCGGCTTTGAACTCATTTACTGCGCGACAGCATCATTCTCCCAATTCCCCCCCCCCCCCCCCCCAAAAAAAAAAAGAAAAAAAAAAGAAAAAAAAAAGGGTCTTGCATGCTCGCTTCTTAAGTTCCTCAAAAAACTGCGCTCAACCATCGCGAGAGAATGGCCAAAAATCCAGCATTTATAATGCTGTGTTGGTTGGGGAAAGGGGAGAGAGGTTGGTGTTGAAAAATAACGTAATAATTAAAAGTAAGATCATAAGAAGTTGAGATATTTTAGAATAAAATTAACAGATATTAAAAGTTGTGTAACGTTAGATAGATATATACGTAATGCTGCGACTATGATATTTCGAAGTAAGCAAAATAAAAGCAAACTTCAGTGGTTTCCTCCGCTCTGAGATCATTTACTGCGACAGCAGATTGTCCCACTTTGAAGACATCTTGTTTTTGCTTGCTCACTTTTCTTCAGATGATGTAAGCATCCTATTTTCTGTATAGCATAGTAAGGCACTTTGTGCAAATCGAAATACATGCATAGATATTAGCAACTCTTACACTCCCCATATTTACGTAGACTCGTTTTATTGATTTGAAATGTGTAGCTTTGAGGAACCTTATACAGGGTGTCCCAACTATCATGTACCAAGATTTAAAAAAAAAAGAGCAACTGCGTTACTAGAAGAAAACCTAGCGGACATTGTTTCCAGTGCAGTGGAGTAGCCGCCAGTAATTTTTTAGTTACTGAGATTTATTTAGGTAATTGTAATTAATTATCTAACTCGAAAAGTACTGTCCTAATTACCAAAGTGTCAATGAGAAAGTTGTAGAGCATCATGAAAAACTCCCGATACAGCTTTCTGTTGCTCAATACGTGCTGCATGAAAGTGTTTTTCCGAGAGTTAAAGAAGCCCGCGAATACACGCCAAGTGCCTCGAGCGGCCACTCGCGCGGCAATTTGGCGTGTATTCGCGGGCTTCTTTCACGCTCGGAAAAACACTTTCATGCAGCACGTATTGAGCAACAGAAAGCTGTATCGGGAGTTTTGCAGCGAAGCTGTCTATGGTTAAATTCCGGGATTTTATGGCGTCCACGCGGAAAAACTCTCCCCTAAAAAGAGAGTGTGAAAGAGCCAACAAAAAAAGCAAACGCATATGCTGCTCGCGTCGGAGCTCGGTTTAACGGCCACCTGGGTCTAAAACGACGTGTCTCTGCGAATGCATGACGTAGTGCGTGACGCAGTGTACACCTGATAAGGCGACCAAGGGGGAAAAGGTTGGCGCCCTTCGGCGCAACCGCGCGAACGCGCTCGTGCCACTGCTCCTGCGTTCGTCATCGTCGTCTTCTTCCACACCTGGCTCCGTTGCCGCTCATCATTCCAGCGCAGAATTTCACTTCTCTTCTGTCGTCGTAATGGGGAGGCCGCGTTTACGGGGGTATGAACCATTGCTTAAGGGGGTATGTCCGTCTTACGTGACGGACAGATTTAATAACAGAGATGATACGCGAATGTGTGTGCATACTTATCGGCACGATGACCACCGGTCTGGACAATAAATATGTTCGTACCTTTGTTCAAAATTCCGTGTCACCTCTGTGTCGTGCGCTAAAGAGCTTCACTGGTCATCCACCTTCACAGCGTGGAATAGCTCTTACCTGAATTTTTTGACCTCTTCTTCCATGACGTGTCTACGCTTTTGAGGCACAGATAATTGCGCACTTTAGCCGTCAATTTATTACAGCGAAGCAGTGTATGGCTAGGTTCGGAAAGGTTTGTGTCCGTCTATCGAGTCGCATCGACAGAGAAATTTCCCCGTACCCCATACCACCTGTGCGCCGGCGGCGCTCCTTCGCTCGCGATTGTAGAGGCTGAAAAACAAAATAAAACGTCATAATCGTTGTGCCTCGTCATTACTCGTGTCTTCATTAAAGATTACAATTTCCGATTCTTCTGTGCTAAAATTAATGCCTAAATATATGTCGCTTCATTGTCACATTGCATGAGTTCGCAAGTCTGTAAATCCCTTGCATTGTCCGCTGGTGGTATAGTGTCGTCCGATTTCATCAGCCCCAGGAACCCTGTGTGGCACACTTTGCCCATACGGATGTAAGATATAAAGCCTAGTTCACTGTTTTGTAGTCGTCTTTTAATGCCCTTAACACAAAACGGAACAACAGTCCTCGCTTAAATTCCACTAGTTCTGTGCGTTACCGGCCTTCCCATACGATTTGTACTCGCGGTTGTCTCTATATATCTCCCTCAGCAGCTCCACGAAATCGTCATCTATGCCCGTGGGCTTGAGAATATCTCGCAGCAATTCCCTGTTTACGTTTACGTCGTAAGCTCCCTTAATGTCTAGACATGCTATCCATAATGGTCTATTCTGAACTATTGAAACATCTATCCACTCCGTTAGTGCAATTATATTATCTTCTAAGCGACTGCTTGGTCTGAATTAATTCTGTAGTTCCCCAAGTATATCGTTTTTTTCCACCCTCTTCAAAAGCTCTAATTTTATGGCTGGCATTGCCGTTCTATATACCACTGCCGTTACTGTAACTGACCTGCACGAGCTCGTTTTATCCTCATCACATTCTTCCTTATATATAAGCTCCATCCTGCTTTCACGCCGCCCAATTTGAATTTTCTTTCTTTTAATAACTTGCTCTTTGGGCCCAGCTGTATGATTAGCTGTGCTGGTATTTCATCTAGTCTTGCTGCCGTATTGTTAGGGACATTTCATTCTGCATTTTTTTTAGTAAAATGTTTCATGCTTCTCTGTTGCTGCATCTCGTTGAGTATGGACTGCACTTTCGTTGGTACCGAAGTCCTCACTAATAACGTCATTCATGCACCGCAGCGCGCCGTCTCTTTCGAAGATGTTAACGTCTTCATCCCATATAAACGTTTGAAAATTCTGGAAAGCGGACCCGCTGCTGCTGCTGCTGCTGATGATGATTTAATGGCATCTCCTTTGAAACAGGGTGGTGACAAATAGTCACCTAGCCTGCTTGATTTAATCAGGTTGCTATACATGCTTTTTATCTAGCATTTTTGTATACATCTCATTATTATTTTTTTTTTCGCACACACTGCTCCATCTAGCGGGGACCACCGCGAAGTCCGCGCGTAACCACCGAGACGCGTAGTGCGCCCGTGTGAGCGAACGCTGAGAAAGGTGCCATCTATGAGGTTTGGGACCTGTTCGGCATCGAGGTAACGTAATATGAGGTGTGTATAGTGCCGCCGGGCTCCTCTCTCGTGCTAGTAGACACTGCTCGCGCTTGGATGATGACGATGATTGATGGTGAATTATTGCCATCCCCTCAGAAACGGGCCGTTACAAACAGTCATCTAGCCTGCTTGAGGTAATCGGGTATTCACTACACATGCATAGCCGTCTAGCGTTTCGCCTATCCCACCTTGATCATTACTCTCGTTCTTAAATTGTACAGTTACCTATGACTGTAACGTATCCGACCCTACTAATCTCCTCCATGCTGGCTACTTGATGCTTCGGTGATGATGATGATGATGATTTATTGGCATCACCTTTGAAACGGGGCGAGGACAAATAGTCACCTAACCTGCTTGAGCTAATAAGGTATGCCACGTGTTTGTCAGTCTAGCATGTTGTCTAGATCTCCTTAATTTTTCTGCCTTCCTTAAAATGTCTATATCATAACTGCTTAACTCAAAATCAGTGAGGGCTGACAGCAATATCTTTGGGAACCTCACGGACCGCACTTTATGGGAAATATGTGTCATCCTTTTGGAAAGGCATTCTGTTTGGTGTCGTTCGCTGCCTTCCTCAGCACAGGCAAATTAAGGAAGGCGTGAAGGGGTCTGAGGCTAACTGATCTTGCCATAAGCCCCCTCGCTAGGTTCTATTAGCAGACACGATATTTAGCGCGCGTTGCATGAACTGCGCTTGTCAGCTCAATATGCCAAGACCTGGTGAGGGGCCCTATAAGAGTCGTCAAAGAAATCTGGCATCCCAGACTTAGGCGTTCCCGAAAAGAGGCGTCAGCTTCAGGGCTATGTTTACGTATTTTTTTGATCAAGGTTCCTATAAAACCGGAGCATGGGCTGGTTACTATGCTCGCCTTCTTGATTTGGTGAACACGACAGGCCGATGCAGCTCTAGCTGCACTGTACAGACGCAGTCTTCTGGTGTTACCGAGAAAGGATCGCAAAGTAAGTGGTCGCTATATTTCTCAAATCTGAAGGATGTGAAACGCTGTTGGAACTGAGCTAGAAGGGTTTCGACAGGTTCTGAAGATTTCACACCTGAATGAGAATTATCTTCGAATTGAAAAAAAACAAAAAACATCTGATGCTGATAATTATCGAAATGGACGCCATTCCTATTTAGCTTTTAAAGTTTTATAGCCGTGGCACGGATATAAAACGTTGCGGCGTTAGTCGTTGGAATGCAATAGAAGTGGTTGTGTCTGCCTCGTAATAGTGACTAGTCAGCACGTCGATCAGTCCGCACGTCAAAAAATTGGCCCATCAAGCCTTTGTCTCTTTATTATGAGCTCCATAAAATGTGTTGATATGTATCGCCTTGTAGGAATCCTCGACCGATGTCGTCGGCTCCAATGTCAATAGATTCAAGTAACCTTGACAGGTGTTTATTGCCGATTCGCCGAAATGTCAGCAAATTATTGTCAAGATTGAAAAGTAAGACGAACACACCAAACGAAAGCATCTATTCGCAGTCTCTACCATTCGCGATCATGCAATCGAAAAATGTTGGGACAGCGCATGTTAGATTCAATTATGGACGCTGCGCGAATAAAGCGGTCAATGCCTTGGTAACTTCACGAACTTCACGTGCAGTGACAGAGATATCATGCGATTGGACGAGACGACGCAGTGCAGGCCTGCAAAACCCCGCATACATAGACGATGGTGGGTGGTGTGGACCAGACTTGGTGGTTATAAACATTTTCTCCATTTATTAACAATAATCCACAAGGACCTTTGTTACGTTAGTGTACTCGCGGCGTATGATCTTGAATACAGTGCTTCATTCAATTGGCGTATTTGATGCAATTAAAGAAATAGGATTTAACGCGCAATCTTGGAACTATCTTTGCTTGCTGACCGCGTTACCAGGAAGTGACGACGACGCCTTTACTTATGGCTGACACCGTATTCGTGTTTCGCCACGCGCGCAAGCACCATACGAGCACTTGCGGGCAATGAAGAGAATATTTCCAAGCTGTTTAGGAATATCTCCATGCCAATAAAAATAGTGTTTATGAAAGAAGAAGAAAGTGGCTATTATAAATTAATCAATCAACCATCTCATCTGAATTCTCAATTACACACTAGTTGTTCACACCAAGTTATAGCTTTTCCTGTTCCTGATTCGATCCAGAAATTATACTTGCTTGCAATCACCCAAATCATATGGCTCTCCCCATTGTGGGCTTTTGAAGGATGATAATTTTCATTCACATCATCATCATCATCACCATCATCATCATCATCATCATCATCATCATCAGGAAGAATAGGTGTGTGTGCTTAGGAAACAGGCCAGAAGAGCGTCTACCGTATTCACACTAGATATACAGGGTGTCCCAGCTATCACGCTGCATGATTAAAAAAAAAAAGAGCAACGGCGTTACGCGAAGCAAACCTAGTGCGTATTGTTTCCAGTACAGTGGAGTAGCCGCCAGTATTTTTTTCGTTACTGAGATTTAATTAGCTAATTGTAATTAATTATCTAACTCGAGAAGTACTGTCCTAATTATCAAAGTGTCAATGAGAAAGTTGTAGAGCAACATGAAAAACTCCTGATACAGCTTTCTGTTGCTCAATACGTGCTACATAAAAGTGGTTTTCCGAGCATGAAAGAAGCCCGCGAATACACGCAAAGTGCCTCGAGCGGCCAAGAGGCACTTTGGCCGCTCGAGGCACTTTCAACGCTTCAAAGAGGGTCGAATGTGTGTTGACGACGATGAACGTTCTGGACGCCCGTCAAGCAGCACAATCCCGGAAACGATAGCGAATGTTCGTAAGGCTATCCTTGGAAATCGAAGGCTAACTATAAAGGATGTCTGCGACATTGTAGGACAATCGTACGGCACAGTTCAGCAAATTTTGTCGCGTGTTTTGAACATGAGGCGCATTCCTGCAAAATTCGTGCCAAGACTGCTCAGTGACGAACATCGTGTTTCTGTCTGTACAGAACTGAAGCAACACGTCGGAGACAATCCCACATTCCTCTCCAGTGTAATAACCGGGGATGAGACATGGGTTTATGGCTACGATACTGAAACAAAAGAGCAGTCGTCGCAATGGAAGTCGCCAAATTCCCTGCGGCTGAAAAAGGCACGTCAAGTTCGTGGCAATGTGAAGTCCATGCTCATCGTTTTTTTTTTTTTTTACCTACGTGGAATTGTCCACAAAGATTTCGTACCTGTCCGAATTGTCCACAAAGATTGCGGATATCGTTAACAAAATCTTTAGAACAGGTATATTTCCTGATTTGCTAAAACATGGTAAAGTAATCCCTGTGTTCAAAAAGGGTTCTCGTGAAAACATTAATAACTACCGCCCAATTTGCATTTTGCCGTTTTTTAGTAAGGCCATTGAAAAACTTATTTACACTCGTCTAATGCACTATCTAAATAAATTTAACCTTCTTTCTCCATTCCAATTTGGTTTTAGGCAGGGTTATTCGACGGAATTGGCATTAATTAACTTCACGGATAACATTAAACGATTTATTGACGAAGGGTTTGTTGCAGGAGCCATATTCATCGATCTAACAAAGGCATTTGACACTCTAGATCATTCTATTCTTCTGTATAAACTCGAATCTTTCGGTATTACTGGTCCACCTTTAAATCTTATTCGTAGCTACTTGTCTAACAGGCCTCAAGTAGTGTGTCTTAATGGCCAGTTCTCTTCTACTAAATTAATTAACTGTGGCGTTCCCCAAGGCTCTATACTAGGCCCATTGTTGTTCTTATGATTTATAAATGATCTACCTAATGTACTTACTACTTGTAACTGTTTGTTATATGCTGATGACACGACCATTTACTCATCGCATAAATCGCTTACCCAGCTTCAAGAAACACTTAACACCGATCTTAACAATGTGTATTCATGGTGCATAGATAATCAACTTCAAATCAATCCTTTAAAAACAACGTTTGTACTATTTCATAACCCACAAACTGTGATTTCTTCTTCCATGACTGTCTCGTTAAATACTTTTGTTATACCGACATCTGAGACTGTTAAATTCCTGATACTGTTAAATTCCCCAAAAACATCTTAAGTTCAATAGCCATGCCAACTCGTTAATAAAAAAGGTTTCATTTGGCATCCGCATTATCATTAAAACGCGTTCATTCTTCCAACCTCATCTGATTAGCTCGTTGTATCATGCTTATATTAATAGTCATTTATCATACTGTTTATCTTCATGGGGTAATACATATGCCATTCATCTCAAACCAGTTGGACGTCTTCAAAATCAGACAATAAAATTAATGACTTTTAGCTCATTCCGTTGCCATTCTTTACCTATCTATCAACATCTTCGCATTTTACCCATTCAACAGCTGTTCTATCACAAGTTGTCACTCATTACATTTCGCCTCTTTCATCGTGAAATATCATTAGACAGCCTTCCTTTTGATAACCTCATGAACAAAAATAATACTAGGTTTTCAGAACGCAATAATCTTCTCTTACCTAAAATCAGATCCAACTATGGAAAATTTACACTTCGCTTCTATGGTATTTCACTTTGGAATCGCATCCCTGTTAATATTAAGTAATTTCTTTCATTGCAATTTTTTAAACACAATATGAAAAGAATACTGTTAGCAGAACCATCTTTTCATTTGTCATAAATACATTTTTCGTTACATTACTTCTATTACTGTATCGTTAGGCTTCATATTTCTGTAAAAGAATTTGTATTTGGATTGTTCATTGATAGGTAGAAGAGCGAAATTTTTAGTTACGCATTACTAGATATTCCTGCGTTTGATTATTGATTGTGATATTATTGTATAGCGCTGTTTTAATACCTATCTAATTGTTTTCTATTTATTATACCTTGTTCCCTACGAATTGTATTTTCGACGCGTTTTTTTCCCTTTTTTGTTTTGTTTGTTTGTTCGCCCTCTTCTTGCTACTCCAATACTCTTATGTATCCACTAATGATAGGAGGTCCCCCTGGCAGTTTCTTACTCTGGGACCTCCTGATACTGTATATAATATGTAAGCCCTTTTTCTTTGTACATGCAATAAACAACAATAAACGACCTCCTGGGCAAACCGTGTATAGCGAGCTTTACTGCGACGTTTTCAAGCGCTTAAGAGAGAGCATTCGTCGCAAACGTCCGGAGAAGTGGAAGAACAACAACTGGCTTCTTCATCACGAAAACGCGCCCGTTCACACATCACTCGTTGTTCGACAGTACCTGACTTCAAAACAAATCACACTCCTTCCGCACCCACCCTATTCGCCTGACCTTGCCCCTTGTGACTTTTTCTTGTTCACACAGTTGAAGTTGAGGCTGAAAGGACGTCGGTTTGGCACTATTTAAGAGATCCAGTCGGAATCGCAGGCGGGCCTCGTTTGGAGAGTTCCACAAATGCATGGAATCGTGGCAGAAATGGTGGGATCGGTCTTTACATGCTCAATGGGACTACTTTGAATGAGACAGTGCTAATTAGGCATTATGGTGAACACGTTTTGTTTACGACTGAATTCCCCGAACTTTTGGGTAGCACCTCGCATATATATAAAAGAGTTGCCTGGTTATGCGAACGATGATTAGCGGTGACACAAAGAGAAATGCCTGAAGTTTAGAGCAAAGCTCATACATGCGACTACGAGCACTCGAAATCATTATACGGGTGTTTTCACGATGTCATGAAAAAGCTTTGTGATTCACGAAGTTAATAACTATAACAGGGGGAGGGGGGGGGCATATTAGGGTTGATTTGACGGCCAACTTGGAAGTGTGTGCGTAATTAGGGTTATATGAAAATGATTAAACCGTTGTTTTCTGCTTGTTCAGAGGCGCGTATGAAACGGTTACAGAATTTTCTCGCTGCCTTGGGAGAATCGAATGTGGCAGTATATGTTATATTTCGAAAAAACTTGGAGACGAATTATGGCTTATCTCTCCGGAAATTTAGAACTGTATATTTCATTAACAGCCTTTGCAGCAAATTACTTAATCAGGCATTGGAAAGCTTTACAAGCGTATTTTTCGAGCCGCTTAAAAAGTTTCCCCAGTGTCTTGGAAGAATTGAACGGGCCACAATGTTTGTAGCAGGTTTGTAGTAGGAGGTATGTAGTAGGTTTTTCCGCTACCCTCTGAACCAATGGAGGCATCTTGTGCATATTTCGTAGAAGTAGGGGGTCCGGTTACTGTTGACGTTTAGGCGTTCATATTGATGGGTTAAATAGGGCCTTTGAAATGAATAAATAATAAATAAATAAATAATAAATAAATAAATAAATAAATAATAAATAAATAAATAAATAAATAAATAAATAAATAAATAAATAAATAAATAAATAAATAAATAAATTGTAGCTATCTGGAGAACTATTTGCAATTTTGACGAAACGGACGCTGCACCGCGGCCGCGCCGCGAAGCACTATACCAGTGATCCGTGCGAGCCGATTCGGAAACCATTGCGTCTGCTGCACTTAGATCGGTCTCTTGTGAAGCTCTGTTTCGATCTCTTCGTCAGAAGAACGCTGCCAAAATAAATCGCGAGATCATTGTTGCGTGCCGTTCTTCAGATCCACAAGATGGGAAAGTTGTGAGGTGTCCTTCCATCGTTTCCGAAATGTCAACGAGGTGAAGAGCACGCAGCTATGGAGCCAGCAACTACGAATGGGCAAGCCCATAACGGCGACGATGGTTGTATGCAGTGGCGTAGCCAGGGGGTGGCACATCAGGCACGTTCTTCCCCCACCCCCCGCCCCGAAATTTCTGTGTTAGTATGCGTCCTGCCCAGCCCCCCTTACCCACCTCACCCTCCCCGTACCCACATTTCGACGTATCGCCCCTGTGCTATGGATTGGGTGCACGTTGAAGATACCCAGGTGGTCAAAATTATTCCGGAAACCCCCCTTACGGCGTGCCACATAATAAGATCGTGGTTTTGCCACAAACTCCAGAATTGTGCATGAATGTTTTCACGTTTTGGCCCATCGCTGGCGAACCTCGTTAACTGGATGCTATCTTTTAGACGATCACAGGCGCAGACTGGCATGTTACTGGCAGCTCGGATAAAGTTCACGTTACGCAGGTAGCTATTTTGCGCTGTCTTATAACTTTTGCGTGATAGGTTCTAGCAGGCAATCAGGAAAACGCTGAGGGATCACTTCTGTTCAAATATCGCCACGTCAATTCTGCGTATTAAGTAAAGTGAAGCATGTTCAATTGCAATCGATGGTGCACGAAGCAGCGCAAACTCCAGCTATTAGATTTGACCCAGCAGCGTCTTTATGCTGTCCATAAACCATAAAGTAACATGTATAATAAATAGTTCCACGCTGGCAACCTCAGAGGCGAATAATCAACGGCAGCGCGAGTAGCAGCTCTCAATACAACATATATCCACGTGTTGGCACGCGGCCGTTCGGCGCTTGCGGTAGGCAGACATATATGCCTGCATTGAAAAACAGACGAGTCATTCCGCTGAGTCATACCAGTTGGCTGCCTTCAGTATCACGTAAAACGGCAAATTAAAGCATTTCTTGCGTGAAGTAAAATTATTATCAGTTTAGCGACGACGTGTTTGCATTTCTCTCATCTTCTCGCTGTACAGGAACATTCATGACGCCGACTTCACTGAGCACCTCACGGAAACGCACCGAGATGGTTATGTGACTCCGCTGCTTGCACGGCAGACATTTGCAGGCATAGGCCAACGACTTGCATTTCGTTGGCTCTATTTTTTTATTGCGATAGCAATTATATGGACACTTCAACCGGATTTCTGCCGTCGGCGTCGCCGTCGCCGTCGCCGTGAGGTTCCGTATAGATAAAATCTTCGCCGCGCGCCGTATGCCCCAGAGGCAGCGTGTGGGGACGCGCGCTATCACGGAGAGCGAACGCACTCAATCTCCCACGCGCAAGCAAGGAAGCGGAAAGCCAGCGCCGGCACTTCTCTGCCAACAACCGCGCTCGTCGCTCGTCCGCACAGTCTCTTATCTCTCCCACGCGCAAGCAAGGAAGCGGGAAGCCAGCGCCGGAAGGAGCGGGGGGGGGCGCACTTCTACGCTGCCAACAACCGCGCTCGTCGTTCGTTCGACCGCACCGTCTCTTATCTCCACACGGCTCTGACCTTTATGCGCATTCGCCGCTCAGTTTCCGTTGGAGCGATAGACCGCACGTACCTTCGCCCGCTCCTGCGGCGTATATATCCGCTCCCTGCCAGCGTTTTGACGGTCGTTGTCTGCAGTCATTCAGTGTGATCTATTCATGTTTGTTTGTGCGCGCTCACACCACGCTTCTTCAATCAGTTAGTAATAGTCGGGCCACATTTTCCAACGCACGCTACACATGCAATGCTGCCCGGGTCGGCAGTGCAGCGCTACAGGTGTGTCCCTTCGCACGCGCTGCCCACGGGAAGCGCTTCTCATCAACACCACCGTTTCACACGCGCCTTCTCGTGGTCATCGAGTCTCTCTTCATGTCGGTCTACTTACGCCGCAGCACACCTGCTTACTTAATCAGCTCATGTTTACTACAATTCATATTGCTACCAAAGCCGCTCACCTTACTTCGTATGACATTGCTGTGTTGCTATCGCATTCATCGCTTTGCCCTTAGGGCGAAACTGTGACATTTTTTTATTGCGATAGCAATTATATGGACACTCCAAGCCCATTTCTGCCGTCGTCGTCGCCGTGAGGTTCCGTATGAAGTCCAAGGGCGATAAAATCGTCGCCGCGCTAATGAAAGCGTGCGAGGGTGAGCCGGCGATCGCGGCTCTATCTATAGCGCACGCAAGAGAGCGAAGCGGAAAGGAAGCGCGCCGTCTTCCAGTCGCCCGCAACGCTCCGGAGGGAGGGTAGGGAAGGGGGGGGGGGTTACTACGCGTCGCTGCCTTCTCTTTTCCTCGCTGGCATTAGGGAAACGGGAATGATACCATAGTGGGTGGGCAGAACGGCACGGCAACGAAGCTCTCAAAATTTGTTTTTCCACTGCCACTCTGGCGATATCGAAAGAGGGCCTGACAAGCGACCGATCTACGCAGCAGACGCTGGAATTCGGTCGCACGGATACAGGAGAGAGTGCTTCGGGGCGCGGCAATGGTGCGGCGTCCGTGTCGTGAAAATCACGAATACATCGATCACTGTACATTCCAGAGTAATCACTGGCGTTCGCGTACATTTTTTTTTAAATTCTGGGGTTTAGGTGCAGAAACCATGGTGTGAATATGAGGCACGCCGTAATGGGGGACTCCGAATTAATGTGGACCACTTGGGGTTCTTTAACGTGCTCCCAATGCAATGGTACACGGGCGTTCTTGCATTTCTACCCCGTAGAAATGCGGCCGCTGCCGCGGCCGGGATTTGATCTCGTGACCTCGTGCTTAGTAGTGTAACGATGAAGCCACTAAGCAGCCACGGCGGGTCGTAAATTCGATGTGTACAGCAATATTCGGGATTTGCTTGCAACTGATAAGACGACACTGTTTCGCTATAGAATACGCGACAACATTAACAAAATATCGGACATAGTAGGCGCTCATTGCGCCGAGAGATATATTGATAACAGCGATAATCCGGAGGAAAATAATCGCTGGCAAAAAAGAAAACATAAAAAGAACTATGACAGCAGATAATAACTGACTCTTGAACAGACCATAACAAAATAACAGTTCAATCTACGCGGTTTACCACAAATCCCTACTGCACCCAACTGCTCACGCGACAACGAGAGAATACGCACGAATGACGCAGCCCTAACAGCGACAGCTAGCTCATTACTACGCGTATTATTACCCTCTACTGGTTCACGCAGTCTGATTTGCTGAGAGAACTCCCCATAGCGGGAAAACCAATCCTATTAAAAAAAGAAAAAAAAAAAAAAAGAAAGGAAGAAAGAAAAGCAGTTATTCCTTCGTATACTGTTATTGTGGCGTCGGCTTCAACGACACGGCGCTGATTTTTTACTGTCTTACGGACGCCGCTAATCCTGCCGTAGTTTATCGCAAAATTAGCCCAACTAATTAAATTTGTACTTTCAAGTGTCGATTGTCTTTAGATACATACTTTAAAGGTGCCCTGAACCACTTTTTATCGAAGTGCAGAAATACATTTCAAGTGAAAATAGGCTATTTCAGAAATACTCTGACGCAAAAAGTACTTCAATGCATTCAGCAGAAGCGGAGTTATTGGCAATCTAACACGGCCTCCGCTGTGCTGCCCTTCCTTCTTCAATGCCATGCACTGCGAAGGCTACGGCGGAGTTGGGCGGGGCCACAACGCGCCGCCTTCGAAATGTCACCGTGGCGCGCAGTTCAAATTTCATTTTGGATGTTAACGTAGACGCCACGACTTCCGATTTTGGTGCCTACGACGTGCTAAGCGTAAGCCAAACGTGGTTGTCCTCGGCGAGCCGCAGTGCGCTTAGCCAGTGGACTCGTGGCGGCACCCCGCGGCGGCCGCGATGTAGCCGACCGCAGCGACCAATAGCAGCCGCGTAATGGGATGTGCTTTATTACGAAATAAAGCGCACAGAAAAGAGTGAGGATCATGGCTACTGTTGAGACGAGTTGAAACTAGAGCGTTTGACAGAAAGGTGACTTCGCGCTCCTCTTGCGAGCTCCACGCACCGCGTACGATAGCAAAACTGGGCTGAGAGGTTCACAGCAGCGTTTGCTTTCCGCGGACTATGTTATTTCACCAAGCACGAAGGGTGGTTCGGGCCCCTTTAAGTCTACATGGATGCTGCATATTTTTGCAACATTGGTGAGAGGGATGTGAAAAAGAAAACAGAAAATGTTATTCTCTTAGTGCATATTTCTTTTGAATGCCATTTTCACACGTTAAGTGGCTCAGCCCTCGTGTTTGCAGCCTTGTGTATGTTTTTCAAACACTGAGAGGTGGGTTCCTTGTAAATTTACGTGAACAAATAAGCGTATCATTTCCCAATCTGAGAGAAAAAAAAGCTGCGTTGGCTATACACTGTACACGTATTGTACTTAACACCCTGAGTGATGAAACAAAAGTAGACAGAATCCAAATTTGCTCAGATTGCGAAACAGAGAGGCCTAAATTGTCGACTGAAATATTGACACCATTATAATGAAGCCGAATATAGCAACGAAAATGGCATGTTCCGTGATACAATATGATTGCATATGAGCGTTACCCTAATTGCGGGCCACCAATTTCTGTTCAACGAAACAACTGTTACTAGCCGTGTAAACATCAAAGCCCTTTTCTTAAAGAAAGATGGTTGAACGCGAAGCTTTCTCCCGTGCAAACTGAATCGGTCAAAGTCCAAAGACAACGACCACGCAACGAACCCAAGAAATGCTGAGCGACCCCACGCGATGCATATGTGATTTGATTGCTTGTTTAGGATTGTATTTTTTGAACATTGAAATTAAATGACGACACATTTCGTTAAGTTGCATAGCCTTTATTTTAGACCGTGTAGCCGTTGATTATACGCACACACTCACACTTTCACGGACGACTCTACACTTGCACAGCACGCGCGTAATGCAATGCAGATATATACAGTTCGCCTGGGTAGCGTGGTGTTGCAGTTCCCATTGTTCTTATTGGCACAACTGCGAATGTAAACTGTAGTGTTCTACGATACGCATGTCCTGCGCCGTTCTTTTTCTGTGTGCGCAGATGCGCATATAGTTCCATTGTGTAAGTTGGCTTTCCTGCAGTGCGTTTTCGGCGCTCACGGACGAATCAGTGAGACATAGAAAGCTTCGCTTTAATATGGTATTCCTGCAAGCCAATAGACCACCGTATTAAGCATGAAATGCTGTCAGCTCCCGTTGTCAGCGACCTTCAAGTGGCCGTGCGCCAAAAACTAGAGCTGTTATCCAGGCACTCAAAGGAGAACACCCGCGCACAATTGCGAGAACCAAACGAGTTCATCCAGGCAACCAGTCAAAAGTTAGGAAAATGTGCTCTCTGGCCCCCAATCCTTTGTACAGGACCACGTTACATACGCTAGATACTTCTCAAACAAGTTACAAAAAATATTGCTTCTGATTTCTTCCTAATGTTTGTTCACAATATCACTCAAGCTGTAACTTCTAGTATGCTGAAGTTTTATCTGTCATTTACAATAGCGACGTTCATAAGGCAGATAGAGAGGTTCCCTGTGCTCTTTTGAACGCCAGCGGTCCGTGAGTCGTGAACGGTCCGCGACAAGAAGAAAAAAATGTCACAGTTTCGCCCTAAGGGCGAAGCGATGAATGCGATAGCAACACAGCAATGTCATACGAAGTAAGGTGAGCGACTTTGGTAGCAATATGAATTGTAGTAAACATGAGCTGATTAAGTAAGCAGGTGTGCTGCGGCGTAAGTAGACCGACATGAAGAGAGACTCGATGACCACGAGAAGGCGCGTGTGAAACGGTGGTGTTGATGAGAAGCGCTTCCCGTGGGCAGCGCGTGCGAAGGGACACACCTGTAGCGCTGCACTGCCGACCCGGGCAGCATTGCATGTGTAGCGTGCGTTGGAAAATGTGGCCCGACTCTTACTAACTGATTGAAGAAGCGTGGTGTGAGCGCGCACAAACAAACATGAATAGATCACACTGAATGACTGCAGACAACGACCGTCAAAACGCTGGCAGGGAGCGGATATATACGCCGCAGGAGCGGGCGAAGGTACGTGCGGTCTATCGCTCCAACGGAAACTGAGCGGCGAATGCGCATAAAGGTCAGAGCCGTGTGGAGATAAGAGACGGTGCGGTCGAACGAACGACGAGCGCGGTTGTTGGCAGCGTAGAAGTGCGCCCCCCCCCCCCCCCCCCCCCCGCTCCTTCCGGCGCTGGCTTCCCGCTTCCTTGCTTGCGCGTGGGAGAGATAAGAGACTGTGCGGACGAGCGACGAGCGCGGTTGTTGGCAGAGAAGTGCCGGCGCTGGCTTTCCGCTTCCTTGCTTGCGCGTGGGAGATTGAGTGCGTTCGCTCTCCGTGATAGCGCGCGTCCCCGCACGCTGCCTCTGGGGCATACGGCGCGCGGCGAAGATTTTATCTATACGGAACCTCACGGCGACGGCGACGGCGACGCCGACGGCAGAAATCCGGTTGAAGTGTCCATATAATTGCTATCGCAATAAAAGTAGCGACAGACGCTGAGCGCGCTGCACTGTTAAAAGAAGAAAAGCGGTTGAAGGCGGCGGCACCACAGGCAGCAGAGGACGCCATACGGTAGTCATTTCATGGTTACATCTACTCTCGATTACGGGAGGGCCAGCTTTTTTTAAATTTACATACGCGCGAATTTTATTGGCTTGAGTTCCATCACTGCACGTCGTTATAGTTATATGAGATTCAAAAGTGAGATTAAATGACTAGCGATGTTTAGAGAAGTTCCCCTTGCCATCGCCATATATTGCCGCACAACTGTTTAGAAAGTGCAGTATGGTCGTTCATATCACACTTTAAAGCACGAATATCATGATATGTATATGTATGTTTTCGTATCAACTAATCGAATCTGTACTGATCTAATCATCTAATCTGATCTAATGATGAACTAATCAGTACGTGTTCGGCTAGTAATGAAATGAAATGGCAAGTTTATTTCTCTCACAGTTTCAGAGTAGCCATGAAGAGCGGACGCATAGCAAAAAGATGCTTGGTGCAGCTTGAAAACCGCCCGGCGCCCGTTGATCGCTTGACAGTATCGTCACAATAACCAAGAACTCTATCTTCATATAGGCTCAATGACTGATGGAGCGAACCGAACCGCGGGCCGGCCCGGGTAGGGCGAGGTTCGAAATCACCGGGCCAGGCTCGGGCGGGCCAACGCATGGCTCTTTCGGGCTCGGGCCGGGCCCGGACCAGAAAAAACGACCCGTGCAGTGCTCTAGGCTGAACATGCTTGGCTATAAAATTCATATGTGCCCTGTTCAGGCAGATGTGCTCAGACGTGGTTGACGTCCACTTTTCGCTGACGCGAAGTAAGCTGCCCACTACAGGCACCGATCGTCACAAGTCAGCTGCCCACTACAGGCACAAGATCGCCAGAGAGAAGACGACGAAGGGCGCGGCCGCGCCCTTCGTCGTCTTCTCTCTTGAGTGTCGGCCATCATTCTTGGCCTATCCCCCTCAGTGGGTGCGAGCCATGATAAAGGATCATCATCATCATCATCATTAAAGAAGGCTGTTCTCTTTCGGCGAGTTCGTATTAATTATCTTCGTGGCATTTTACTGGTGGAGGTGCTGGGTATATGATATCATTGCCGGCGACGCAGCGTACCCCTGACTCATCCCCAGTGAGTAGTCCGGGAGAGATTACTCCTGTGCACATACGCACCAGCCGCCGTCTTCAAGGGCTCCAACCTGAGCACGGTCTGTTGCCCGATCGTATCCGAACGAGGAACCTGAGCCCACAGCCTCCTGCTGCTGCGGCTGTTTCGCCGGCGCAAATAATCTTCAACCAGCCACAGACGCCGATTGCATTCCATGGAGATGCTACTGAAGACGTGGAAGATTGGCTAGACCATTTCGAGCGGGTCGCCGAATGCAACGGATGGAACGAAGACCGCAAGTTGCGCAACCTGTACTTCGCGCTCCAAGACTCCGCGAGGACGTGGTTCCATAACCATGAAACGACATTGACTTCGTGGCACGAATTTCGACAGCAGCTGGTCGCCACATATTCCAACATGGACAGGAAGGAGCGAGCGGAGCTGGCAATACAGGCAAGATTCCAAGCCCCGAACGAGAGCGTCACCACGTATACTGAAGACATGGCTCGTCTGTTCAGACGTGCGGATGCCTCAATGGCCGAAGACAAGAAGGTGCTACATTTGATGCGAGGTGTGAAGCAAGAGATCTTTGCTGGAATTATTCGGAATCCGCCCACAACACTTGCAGACTTCCTTGCTGAAGCGACAGCAATGGAAAGGGCCCTTCGACAGCGTGCCAGACAATACAACCGCAACGTGATGGAACTTTCACACAGCCCCTCTATCATGACCTCGGAAAACCACCTCGAGGACTTACGCGAATTGATCAGGGCTGTGGTAAGAGAAGAGCTCCACAAAATGCAGGTAACCGACGCGCCGACAGCCCGAATTTCTGTGGCGGAGATAGTGCGCGACGAGATTAGGCAAGCCGTCCAAGCTCCTGAACGCTACGAGGTACCACAACAGCGGGAGCCAGTCCGAATGACTTATGCGGACGCCGTACGACGACCGTCGCTGTACGGCCCCTCAAACGTCATGCGCCCCTCCGAACAGACTGAAGTAGTGTTCAGGCGTCGCAGTCCACCGTCCATCGAGGAGTTGAGGCCCAGAAAAAGCGACGTTTGGCGGGCTCCTGACCTCAGGCCCCTATGTTTTCATTGCGGAGAGGCTAGCCACGTCTACAGGATGTGCCCCTACCGACGCGTGGGCCTCCGCGGGTTCCCTCCAGGTGCACCTCGTCCACGACCAGGTCAGCGCCCGATGGAGATAGAGAACTTCATCGCGAGTCGCGACAGTTCATTCGAGCAGCGAAGGCACGAGCCCCGTTCTGCATCGCCTGCTCGATACCGATGACCAAGTCCCTCATTTCATCGAGACGGTCGTAGGCGTCGTTCACCCAGCCCTGTAAACCCGGAAAACTGAGTCCAGCGACCTCCGGAGGTGAGGCCGCTGACGCCGAGCGCATCGAATATCCTCCATCACGACGACAACGACGACGAAGCACCAACGTTCAGTCACACTCCAGTGCCCAAAGGCAAGTGCACGGTAACGTCAGACATACTGGTTACCATAGACGACGAAGAAGTTACAGCTTTAATTGACACTGGTGCGGACAGCTCGATTATGAGCAGAGAGCTTGCGTCAAAGTTAAAGAAAGTTTTTACGCAGTGGACTGGGTCGCATGTCCGTACTGCTGGAGGGCATCTATTAATTACCGTGGGCAGATGCACCGCTCGGGTAAATATTCGTGGATTTACGTACGTCGGGGTCTTCATTATTCTGCCCAGCTGCTCGAGGGACTTGATACTCGGCATGGACTTTCTACAGGCGAATGGAGCCATAATTAACCTGGAAAAATCGAGCGTGACGTTCTCTACGGCAAAAGCCATAGCAAGCGACGCTGGCGACGAGAATCCCACCGAAAACGCCTTGCGCATCGTCGAAGACAGCATAACGGTACCGCCAAGAAGCAGCCTACTGACCTTGGTAACGTGCGACGCATTCGACGGCTATGAGGGCATCGCCGAGGCAAACATTCCGTTAATGCTTGAGTGGAACATCTGCATTGCACGGGGCCTCGTTCAGCTTCAGCACAGACGCTCATTAGTCCTGCTGACAAACTTCAGCAACGAATATCAGCACTTACCGCAAGGCACAGCTGTCGCCTTCCTCCATGAAATTGCTGCCTTCACTGATGTCGCCTCGCTAGAAACTGCTTCCCCTAATTCATCGAAAGAGGCCAACCTGAGCGATCGCATTCAGATTAATCCGGGCTTATCGGAACGACAGAAACAGCAGCTACTGGACCTTGTCAATGTTTCTCTACCGAGTCTAAAGTACGGCGCACCTCCGTTACGAAGCATCGCATTCCTACGGACGAGTCAGCACGCCCCGTTCGTCAGCATCCTTACCGCGTTGCGCCTACGGAAAGGGAGGTGATAAAGCGCCAGGTTCAAGAAATGTTAGATGATGACGTGATTCAGCCGTCCATAAGTCCATGGGCGTTACCCGTCGTTTTAGTTAATAAGAAGGACAACACACTACGCTTCTGCGTAGACTACAGATGGCTTAATAGTGTCACCAAACGCGACGTTTATCCTCTGCCACGGATCGATGACGCTCTGGACCGTCTACGCCACGCCCAATTTTTCACCTCGTTGGATCTTAAAAGATCGAAGTAGATGAGCGTGACCGCGAAAAAACGGCATTTGTGACTCCTGATGGATTATATGAATTTAAAGTCCTCCCATTCGGCCTGTGTTCCGCACCTGCCACATTTCAGCGGATGATGGACACTGTTCTCTCTGGACTGAAATGACAGACGTGCTTAGTCTACTTAGACGACGTTGTGGTGTTTTCCAGAACGTTTGATGAACATCTCGAACGACTCAAGAATGTACTCCTCGCAATCAGCAAAGCAAATCTGACTATCAAGCCTGAGAAATGTCATTTTGGCTTTCAGGAGCTAAAGTTTCTCGGACACGTATAGTGAGCCCCCGCGGTGTTCGGCCAGACCCCGAGAAGCTAGCTGCCGTCGCTGAGTTCCCGCGTCCAACAGACAAGAAGGCAGTTCAGCGATTCTTAGGTCTCTGCGCCTACTACCGTCGTTTTGTCGAAGGATTTTCAAGGATCGCCGAACCATTAACGCGACTAACACGCCAAGATGTACCCTTCGAGTGGACGGAAGAGCAACAGGAAGCCTTTACAGAATTGCGGAACCGACTGCAAACAGCCCCCGTACTCGCGCATTTCGACGACAAGGCTGACACCGAAATCCACACAGACCCCAGCAACGTGGGGCTCGGTGATATATACTCGTTCAGTGGCAAGACGGCGCCGAATGAGTACTAGCCTACGCGAGCCGCAGTCTCACAAAGGCAGAGGTCAACTATTCCACGACTGAAAAGGAGTGTCTAGCTGTCGTTTGGGCCATCGGCAATTTCCGACCCTACCTTTACGGCCGCCCTTTTCGCGTAGTAAGTGACCACCACTCACTGTGTTGGCTTGCGAGTCTTAGGGACCCTTCAGGCCGCCTCGCTCGTTGGAGCCTCCGCCTTCAGGAGTACGACGTCACAGTGGTATATCGATCCGGACAGAAGCACGGCGACGCTGACTGCCTCTCACATGCACCTATACCTTGGAAGCCCTGTGACGCAGAGCAAGATTTCCCGTTTCTTGGTGTAGTGGACACTGTCGAGATGGCTCACCTCCAACGTGCAGACAGTACATTGCTTCCCCTCATCAGATATCTTCAGGGAGCCGACGTTGTTGTCCCACGACCGATGTCACGAGGTCTGACTTCTTACTGCCTCCGGAACGACGTGCTCTACAAAAAGAACTCCGAAAACAGCCAAGAAACGTTCCTTCTTGTCGTCCCAGTTTCGCTGCGCGAAGAAGTACTGCAGGCATGTCATGACGACCCGTGTGCCGGACACTTAGGCTTCGCCAGGACGTTAGCGCGCATACGCCAGAAGTATTACTGGCCACAACTATTCTCGTCCGTTCAGCGCTACGTGAGAAGCTGCCGTGATTGTCAACGGCGCAAGGTTCCACCTTGGAAACATGCTGGTCTTCTTCAACCCCTGGACCCTCCTCCAGCACCGTTTCAACAGGTGGGAATGAACCTCCTCGGTCCGTTTCCTACGTCGTCCACAGGAAACAAATGGATAGTCGTCGCAACGGACTACCTAACGAGGTACGCAGAAACCAAAGCTGTGCCCCGCGGAACCGCTACAGAAGTCGCGATGTTTTTTGTCCATGAAATCGTACTACGTCATGGGGCCCCTTCCATCTTAATAACCGATCGAGGAACTGCGTTTACTGCTGACTTAATGCAAGAGATCGTCACGCTGACCCACACCAATCATCGGAAAACCACGGCCTATCACCCACAAACTAATGGACTAACCGAGCGCCTCAACAGAACTATGGCCGATATGATCTCGATGTACGTTGACGTAGAGCACAAGTCATGGGACCAAATTCTACCATACGTGACATTCGCATACAATACGTCTGTGCAGGAAACCACCCGATTCACACCATTTGAACTGGTTTATGGGCGCTGCGTAACAACACCTTTAGACGCCATGCTCCCGGTAGACAACGGAACAACAAGAAGTGACAACGCTGACGACATCATCCAGAAAGCCGAATAAGCTCGACAGCTTGCTCGCAACCGCATCCGCAACCAGCAGAGTGCCGACGCCCGCCGTTACAACAGTGGCCGAAGGAACATCCAGTACGAACCCGGCGACTATGTTTGGGTGTGGACACCCGTCCGTCATCAGGGGCTGTCAGAAAAATTACTGCGCAGATACTTTGGCCCGTACAAGATCGTCAGGCGACTCAGCGACGTGAACTACGAGGTCGTACCTCAGAGTACTACTATGAGCTCGAGCCGACGGCGAGCACGAGCCGAGATTGTGCACGTAGTACGTATGAAGCCGTACTACGCCCGCGAAGAAGTGCCCCTCTGATCAACTCTCTCCCACGCCCTCTGTCGCCCTTTACCCTCTCCAACCGGCGACCGGGACGGTGGCTTTTCACGTGGGGAGTAATGACGCGAAGTAAGCTGCCCACTACAGGCACCGATCGTCACAAGTCAGCTGCCCACTACAGGCACAAGATCGCCAGAGAGAAGACGACGAAGGGCGCGGGTGTGCGCGCGTTCTCTTGAGTGTCGGCCATCATTAAAGAAGGCTGTTCTCTTTCGGCGAGTTCGTATTAATTATCTTCGTGACAATATATATATATAATGAACGAGAAGGAAGGGAACCCTTCCTTCTCGTTCATTACATAACGAGGGCTCGAATCCGGCAACATTGATGCTTTCAGGTAGCATATGTGGGTTTATTCACCAGTTGCCTTCACCCAAAAAGATCACGTACTCATGACGCCTGCGGCAGAAAGGATGTTCCACATCCGCCGCCAGGTTTGTGGGTGGTGGCGCTGGCTAACACTCCCAGGGTTAATTCTAGTTGTAAGACATAAATACCCCAGGAAGTGGATGGGAAAATGGCGCCACGGTAGCTCAATGGTGAGAGCATCGCACGCGTAATGCGAAGACGTGGGTTCGTTCCCCACCTGTGGCCAGTTGTTTATTCATCCATTTTCATTTTCATTACTTTATAATTTCTTTATTTCAATTAGTAAGTACAAGTGATTTCCCCTATGTTGTCCTTGGTGTCACTGTTTGTTGGCTTCTTATGATATATATATATATATATATATATATATGAGTTGAGGCTGTGGCTTCGCTGGATGTCGCTTGTCTTCGTATTTGATTAAAAAAGTCAGTCACCATTTGTTAAATAGTTTCTCGGGCTTATTTTATTAATAAGCTCTCCTTGCTAGACCTCAAGGCTTCATATATTTGTGCTGTCTGATCGCGATTCACGTACGAACATATCAAAGAGTATTTTTTTGCGTTTAAAATATTCATCATCATCAGCCTATATTTATGTCCACTGCAGGACGAAGGCCTCTCCCTGCGATATCTCCAATTACCCCTGTCTTGTGCTAGCTGATTTCAACTTGCGCCTGCGAATTTCTTAACTTCATCACTCCACCTAGTTTTCTGCCGTCCTCGACTGCGCTTCCCTTCTCTTTGTATCCATTCTGTAACTCTAATGGTCCACCGGTTATCCATCCTATATGCATTACATGGCCTGCCCAGCTCCCCTTTTTCCGTTTTATGTCCACAAGAATATCGGCTATCCTCGTTTGTTCTCTGATCCACACCGCTCTCTTCCTGTCTCTTAACGTTAGGCCTAACATTTTTCGTTCCATCACTCTTTGTACGGTCCTTAACTTGATCTCGAGCTTCTTTGTTAACCTCCAAGTTTCTGCCCCATATGTTAGTACCAGTAGAATGCAATGATTGTACACTTTTCTTTTTAACGACAGTGGTAATCTCCCAGTCAGGATTTGGTAATGCCGGCCGTATGCACTCCAGCCCAATTTTATTCTTCTACGAATTTCTTTCTCATGATCAGGGTCCCCTGTGAGTAATTGACCTAGATAACCGTACTCCTTTACAGACTCTAGAGGTTGACTGGCGATCCTGAATTCTTGTTCCCTTGCCAGGCTATTGAACATTATCTTTGTCTTCTGCATATTAATCTTCAACCCCACTCTTACACTTTAACGGTTAAGATCCTCAATAACTTGTTGTAATTCGTCCCCATTGTTGCTGATTAGTACAATGTCATCTGAAAACCGTAAGTAGCTGAGATATTCGCCGTTGATTCTCACTCCTAAGCCTTCCCAGTCTAAGAGCTTGAATACTTGAATACAGCACTGAGAGATTGTGTCTCCTTGCCTGACCCCTTTCTTGATAGGTAACTTTCTACTTTTCTTGTGGAGAACCAAGGTTGCTGTGGAATCTTCGTAGATATTTGCCAAGATATTCACGTATGCATCCTGTACTCCTTGGTTGCGTAATGCCTCTATGACTGCTGGTATCTCTACTGAATCAAATGCTTTTTCATAATCTATGAAAACCATATAGAGAGGTTGATTGTACTCCGCAGATTTATCTATTACCTGGTTGATGACATGGATATGATCCATCGTAGAATATCCCTTCCTGAAGCCAGCCTGTTCTCTTGGTTGGCTGAAGTCAAGTGTTGCCCTTATTCTATTTAAAATTACCTTGGCGAATATTTTATACAATACTGAAAGCAAGGTAATTGGTATATAATTCTTCAATTCTTTAACGTCTCCCTTCTTATGGACGAAGTATATAATGTTTACGTTCTTACAGCTTTCTGGTACACTTGAAGTCATAAAGGGCCGCAAGCTTTTCAAGTATGATATCTCCTTCATCCTTGATTAAATCGACTGTCATTCCATCTTCTCCAGCAGCTTTTCCCCTGGTCATGTCTTTCAAGGCCCTTCTAACTTCATCGCTATTTATAGAAGGGGCCTCTTTATCCTGTTTATCACTACTTCGAATGAAAGTACTTTGGCTGCTCTGGGCACTGTACAGCTCAGTATAGAATTCTTCCGCTGCTTTTACTATGTCATCGAAATTGCTGATTATATTACCATGCTTATATTTCAGTGCATATTACCTTTTTGTAACTTCTCACATACATAGCAGACATGTCGAGTTATCTAATGATGTATCACATATTTTTAGGCCGACCACCAAAGGAACGTTTTTGACCTTGAAAACGAAGCTAAAAAAAAAGAATATTCAGAGCCCTTCCACTGCTGTGAAGATGGAATCCAGCGAAACTGTTACTATGGTGGGTCTGCTGTAGTGAATATTGCCCCCACGATGAGAATGGGCGTATCGTCGTTGGGCATCACCCAACCGAACATGTCTATCATGAACGTTCCGGTTGAGAAACTTGCGTTGAAACTTGGCCGTCGCTCCGGGGAAGTTGGCGCTAGCGTTGCCGAGGCGTGCACCACAGTTGTCGTATTCCTGGAGGGCAAGACGACGCTGACGTTTGGCCTCAACATCGCACTCCCGCAACTCGGGGTCGGCGGCTCTTCACTGACGTTTGGCCTCAACATTGACGTTTGGCCTCAACATGGCTTTTAGCAAAGCAGGCATCAAACCGACCGAGCTGCATCGAACAACTCGACCTCCCGATGCATCATCTGGCGGCGGGGGTGCTGTTGTGTCTGGCGGTCCTTCGGGACAAAGGAGGCCTCACGGAAAGACATGAAGCTGTGGAGTGTTCTTCACGCTTGTCGTTTCTCGTGGCCGGGGAGCGTCACCGTCACCTGGGACTGATGGCTGAGCAATTAGTCCCCAGGCTGAAAGGGGTCGTTGGCCTCGTGCGTCGCTAAAACGGCAACGTCGATTTTGGTGTGTTTCCGTGAAGCACCAGCCTCGCCCGAACTACGACGAGGCCCGGCGCCGACTGTGACGCGCCATCCAGGAGCCCCTTCCGAGACAAAAGCCACCGCCCTCCCTGGAAACGTTGGCTTCCGCGAAATGACCGCCACGGAGAGGCGACTAATTCTTGCAAGGGGCCAGCGTCGAGCATTCCCGTGGGAAACACGTCAACGTTTGATTCCCAAGGTGTCACCCGTTGCCTTGTGTGCGGGGTCGATCAGGCGACATTGGAGGCGGTGCCCGGTAGAACGGGGACACATCATGGGGGGGATATGGCGAACTGGTCGAAGATGGTTATTAGCTAAAAATAACTAAAGTGCATTCCCTCGTCGAGTGAAAGAGCGAAACAAAAGGGATAAAAAAGCGGGACTTGAGTGTTATGACGACGCTCGGAGATGTAAACGCAAGAACATGCAAATACGATAGCATGTAGACGGCTCCAATACCATGGAGCCTGTCGTGTAATATACGATGTACGTACATTTGTATATAAAACAATTTTCTGATCTCACTGGACCTCTCCTTCTCCCGGTACCTGGAACAGCACCATCCATGGAACCTTCGTGGCCGCTAGAACCCTCGGACTTCGCAACTATGCTGGCAGCTTATGGGATCGGCCGGCGTTGGCTACATCGGTGTGGTGAGTGCTACGTGTTTGCTTCTCTTTTCGCCAGACTCATTAGCACAGGCAGTCGGTAATGGTGGTTTGGTGTTACTTATAAGTTTATCTCGCCGACCAAGAATATAGTGTCTCGTGGGCTGAGTTACTAGGGGGAAGAAACACAGGGTGCACTTTAAATACGGGTAAGTTTAAAATCCAGGAACTCCTCGAAAGTTGTGAGCCGATGGACATTTTGGTTGGCCTTGCGATAGGCAAAAAGCCAACAATTGGAGCTTTTACGAAATGAGGAGGTGAGTTGGGAGTAGGCCGATGAGGGCAGGAAAATTGTTTCGTAAGGAAGGAGCGAAGAGCGAGGAATTTTGTAATCTCCCGATGTGATATCCCTTCGTCGGTCATCGTATTTACGATGCTCTTCGGTAGTACTCACAAGAACCGATGCTGCCTGCCTAACCTTAATACGCCGCCATTGTGCATACTGACGTTGCTGTTTCGTTCGTCGCTCATCGTATTCACGCTGCGCTTCGGTAGTCCTAACTGTGACGCAATGCACTTTCAAGCACACGGGCACTCAGTTGGCTGTAACGCCCCCTTGATAGTATGTATATAAGAGTGTGTTTCGTTTAATAAAGGCCCCTTTTGACGCACTTGACCTCGTGTAAAGCACACTAACTGTGCGTGGCCTACCCATTGGACTTTTGTAAGAAGAATGGAATCAGTTGGTAGGCGGTTTTACAGCGAGTCTGTTTACCTCTAGCCCCCTTATGCATCCCCTGCATGAGTTCGCACGGGGGGTACCCTAGGCGGCTTGCGTCCGTATCGGCGACAGGAATGGAGACGATACGATTGGACAGGAATGGAGACGATAGTGCACGTGGCCTGCGCTGCTGTGGTTATAAAGTCACATGCGTCGGAGGTGCCGGCGCTGGTGGAATGGAGACGGATAAGGGAGAGGGGGAAAGAGTGTGGCGACGGCGCTACAGCTGTGGCGGCAGGGAAGGGAGTGTGGCGCCAGAGAGAGAGAGATTGTGGTTGTGAAGAGGAAGAGGCGCTATTTTCTGCAGCGATGGAGACTGGTAGGAGGAGAGGGGGAATGAGTGTGATGACGGCGCCTGTGTACGTGGCCTGCGTTTCTGTGGTTATAACGTCACGCGCGTCGTAGGTGCCAGCGCGGCTGAAGCAGCAGTTGCGGCAGATGAATGGGAGGTCCGGGGACCGCGGCGGCCCTTGTGTCGGCGTAGTGTGGTGCCGTATGAAAAAAAAAAAAAAATGTACGATTTCATAATGTATGCAGCCTAAACAGCTTCGCTGGCAATCCGTTCGCATATAAATGTTGTGGCCCTATGCATTTTTTTAATATTTTATAAATGAAAGACTCGGTAGGCTGCCTATGCCACGGCAGCGTATGCAACCGCAATCGAGAAACGTATGCGAGGAGCGCTAGGTGCTTCCCGGCCATTGTTAGCGGGGCTAGTGACGTTGACGGAGACAAATAATACAAATCGCTGGATTCGAGCCATCGACAGCTTCGCTGCAAAATGTGGGCCGTTCCCGTGGGGATGTGCCACTGAGTATGTGTCGTTCTTCAACTGTGATGCTTTGACGCAAAGTTGGGTATGTGTCACTGGGTATGTGCCTCAGGGACCACTGGATTTATGCGCCGCTCTTCAATGAACCGACGCTTACTTTGATAGCGGGGTAATGTGGGCCATTTGAATTTTGGTTTGAGTTTATTTCCCACAACAAGTACAGGGCATGTACAAAGTGTGGCGAGGAAGACGGGATAAAATCTGCGTCAAAGGCAACTTGACTGGCCCCGTCTCCCCACACAACATGGCAGCAAACACGACAGTTAGGAAGTATGGTACATATATAAAATGAGGAAAAACAACAAAGAGCAACAATTTTTTATTGGAAAGAATATGTGTAGCGAGACAAGCAATAAACGGTGAACAATACTTCCGTTCAATAATCCCGTGGGTACTAAAAATTAGCTGATGCCACGTGAGCATACCGGCAGCAGCTGGGTCGTGCGCGATTCGACGCGTCCGTTTACGTTCCCGTTGTTCAGCTATAGGGGGAATACAACCTTTATTGTCGATGGACAAACTTGGGTTCGGTAGGAATCGTGCAAGATTCATTATCAGAATCTTTAGCGATTCCAGTCGCTCCACTCCCTTGCCCACAGCGCTTGCCTCTTGCCCACGCTTAAGCCCTCAGCCTATTTTCTGCAAGTGTGGAGAACTACCCATTTTTCTTATCAAAACAAATCCTGGGATTCAACGTACAGAAGCAACACAAGGAGCGTAGTGTGTGGCTCCGGATTAATTTCGACCACCTGGGGTTCTTTAAGCTGCACCTCAGTCTATAAGTGCAGAAGTGTTTTGCTTTTTGGCTCCATCGAAATGCGGCTGTCGTGGCCGAGAATCACACCTTCAACCTAGCGCACAGCAGCAGCCCGCCGTTGTCACTGGGCCACGGCGGCGGATCTTCTTCATTAATGGTCACGATGATTGTGATATTGGTCCTCAAGTTTGTCAGGTGCCCCCGCCACATAGGTTAGCTGACGATTCAGACGGCACGAAATTTCACATAGCGTCATCGCATTTGCTAATTCTTTCCACTCAGTCATGGTTTATGACTGTGTCTTGCACAGCAGTGCGCGCAACAACGCTTCTCACGAGAATTATTGTTGCTCTTAATCCCTTGAACTTTTCCATGGTACTTAAAATACACAGTTGATTTGAGCGTGAGTTGCTAAAATGATAGACAGGTGCGAAGACGGGTGATTCGAGTTTTCTTCAGATTATTTATTTATATATAAATTATTACGAATTAACCAAACCACGAAAAAGTTTTATAGAAAACGTGTATAGAGGCGCACTGAGTATCTCCCAATAAGTCCCGAGCGGCTCGAAAAGATGCTGTTTCACATGCATGTTGTTCAACGCATATCGCTATGCGACACACAACGAGCTTGGTCCGAGTGCTCGAGATTCCAAGACTGGGCCCATCTCCGTGCTGGGCGACAGGACGGGAGTTGTGGACAGGACGTCCTTAGACGTCGCTGTACCACTGCCACCCCGGCTGGTCGCCTGAGCTTGTAGCAGGGCGTCTTGGCTACCACACCGTCTTTCAGCTCTCGCACCTCAGCCTCAACTACAACCTTCTACATGTCCACCTTGTCGAGTTTACGCTGAAGGCCTTCCACCTTCTGCTTGTACTCCTCAATGAGCACACTGTACATACGTGGCCATGGGCACGCTCACGTTGAGCACATTATTTGTGGCCTGAAGCTTGACCTTCATGGTCCGCTCAGCGCATACTCCAAGGTGTTGCGCGTATCCGCGTAGCTAAGCTTCACCGCCGTCGCTGTCCCAATCATGAGGGCGCTGCCCGAGCCACACAGCGAGTCTTTGAGGATGTGGGTGAGCTTGGAGTCCTGGTACGGCACTTGCTGCGTCCCGTTCTTCGAGCGGGCGTCGATGCAGTTGCCGAGGGCCAGGAGCGACAGGTTGAGCTGGGTACCCTTGCGCATCTGATCCTTTGTGTCCCTACTGGCCGCAGCTGCGCGCTCCGAGCCGGCAAGGTGAACAGAGCACATCGAGACGCGAGTTTCCCTGCTCGTGCTTGTCGCATTCTCCGTCAGTGTAACGTAGCTCTCGAAGATGACGTGCGCACATGAAGCGTCGGTGGCATGCTGCGTCCGATTGTATCTTTTCAAGAGCAGCTCGAGAACGGTTCCAGCCTCCGTCACCTTGTGTATGGCGAGACTCAATATGGCAATGCCTATGGCCGGGTCGAGGCACAGCAGGTCTTGAACAACCTTGTTGTAGACTTCTAGATAGGCGACTGCTACGTCGCATGTCTGGCCCTCGGACTGCAGCTTGGGCGCGCGCTGGTACAACTGTCTGGCCATGAGGGAGACCACTCCGGGGCATTCCTCGGAGCCCAGCAATGCGAAAGCTTTGTCGGCGCCCGTAGAAATGCACGCGAATACAGAGCAATTCCACCCTTCAAGGAGCATCGTCAGCATGCCCCTGGTGGTGTTCTCAAACACATGCTCATTATCTTCTATTTCATCAAAGAACTGATAAAACATGAACTTTTGGTCTTCATTGGGCTTGATGAGGCCCCCGCATGCCCGCTGTTGTTGAAAATGGAAATACTGCGCCTCGGCCTTGGGGTCGAACACATGGCACCTGTCGTCCACTAGGTGAACGATGCTGGTGGTCTGGAAGTCCCTATCACTCTGTAGGCGCACACGCACTGCCACGTTCACCCGTGCCAGGGGCGACGGCGGGTCTTTGTCAGTTTGGCGACGTTTCAGGGCTGACAACTGCGCGGTCTCGTTAGAACACCAATTGCGGTTTGGTGGCACCATAGTAGATTCCTCCGTGGTAGGGTGCCTCGATGTTGCGGGAGTCAGCCTGACCACGGGCGCGGGCGTGATGACCACGGGGACGATGCTGGCGGTCTCGGAGTCACGATCGCTCGGTAGGCGCACACGCACTGCCATGCTCACCCGTGCTCCAGGTGACGGCGGGTCCTTGTTCGAGCGGAGGCGTTTCGGGGCTGACGAGGGCCCAGTCACGTTAGAACAGCTCCTGATGTTTGGCGGCACAATTCTAGATTCCTTCGTGGTAGCGTGCGTCGATGTGCGAGGATCCGGCCTGAGCAAAGAGGCGAGCGTGATGATCTAAGATGGCGATCGTCAAGTCGGGCACCGCGCGCGTTCTCCACCACGTGCTCGGCCCACTTCGTCCTCATCATCGTTGGAGCCATAGGCGCCGCTTTAGAGGGGGGGGGGGGGGCGGGGGGTGCTTCGAAGCCCGAGCTCCCTCCACAGTTTTTCGAGCCCCCCCCCCCCCCCCCTAAAGTGTCATTTCCAGAGTTCTGTTACCCAGATCATTTGATCTTCGTTTTGAGCGGCCCCTACCTTTCCAGTTAAAATGGTATTGCGGCTACAAGCTAACTGAATCATAGTTAGCGCCTACGTGCACGGCTTTTAATTAATACTTGTACTTCTGCAAATGCTGCAAAATGGAGGACAAGCGCATTAGAAGCACCCTCGGCGGCTACCTCATCCGTATTTTTTCACTTCAACTTTCTCTTTAATTTGCACTGGGAACACCATGCACATACACAATATATTTAAACATATACACAGGACAAAGTTCATTATATTTTTGAAGAGAAGGAGGTAGCCAACTAACAATTATTTGTAATGGTACGGATAGCCTATGCCTAGAGCATGAATATGTTGCTGTTTGTTCACCGCGCTTCAAATTGCTATGCGTGCTTTTTTTTTTTTTTTTTGACCCTGAAAACACCTGCAGACTTAAGTGACCCCTTCGGCAGAGTCTTTTATCAACGGCTTGTGAAATGCACGTTAATGATATGTGTCTCCATAGGCGCCGACTACGGCGGAAGGGGGGGGGGGGGGGGCTCGAGCCCCCTCCGGAATTTTCCCTGGGTGGCTGCACCCCCCCCCCCCCCCGGCGATCCGTATCCTCCTCCCCCCCCCCCCCCCCCGCCTCTGAAATGTCATTACCGGAGTTCTGTTACTCAAATAATTTGAGGACTCTTGCGTTGGCTCCACATTTTCACTCTTTTGTTGTGGCTAAAAGCTTACGGCACCATGGTTGGCGCGGACGTGCACGGCTTTTAATTTATACTTTCGCTTTATTTGGGCAAATCCTGACAATAGGAGGACAAGCGCATTAGAAGCACCAGCGACGGCTACCTCATCCGCGTTTTCTCTCATGAACATTTGTTAAAAATTTCCGCTGAGAACACCATGCACAAACGCAATATATTTAAATATATTCAAAGGACAAAGTTTATTATATTTTTCAAAGAGAAGGAGGTAGCCAACCAAATGGATAGCTTATACCTAGAGAATGAATATGTTGATGTATGTTCACCTCACTTCATGTTACTTTGCGTGCTTTTTTGACCGTGAAAAAAACCTCCAGACTTCAGTGACCCCTTCGGCGGAGTCTTCTATCAATGGCGTGTGAAAAGCACGTGAGTGATGTGTCTCAATATCGATTCTCTTTCCAGTAGGCAATGCTAACTACTGGCGACAAAATAAATGAAAAAAAGCTCTTCTGATTATTTACAACATTTACGCATTAGGGATGGAAACATCGCCTCTTGCATGCAGAGGCCATAAATACGGGGTGTTTCAGCAAACACTTTTAAACAAATTTTAAAGGTTGCCTGTGGCAGATAGCACAATTCTAGTTCATCAGCTGGTCTACAGAGAAGAGGTGGACATTACTTGCACAAAACATTGAAATGCTTTATCAACTAACCAATTAGGTTTTTAACATTAACTTATGGCCCGTGTTGCAATTTACAAATTCTAGCCGTGAAATTCGCAAGGCGGATGCACTAGGAACTAATTCTCAGGATGGCACCAGTTTCGAGATATTAATTCCCGAACATTGCGGAGAAATGCATTGGAGTTCCAGTTACTTTTCAGCTTACCCGCCGTGGTTGTTTAGTGGCTATGGTGTTGGACTGCTAAGCATGAGGTCGCGGGATCAAATCACGGCCACGGCGGCTGCATTACGATGGGGCGAAATGCTAGAACACCCGTATATTTAGATTTAGGTGCACCTTAAAGAACCCCAGGTGATCTCAATTATTCCAGAGTCCTCCATTACGGCGTGCCCATAATCAGATCATGGTTTTGGCACGTAAAATCCCATAATTTGTTCTTTTCATACTTTTGTGCTTTGATGCATAAAACGACGTTTTTTGAGACAGTGACTGGCACGCCAATGTATTTCTCCGCAAAGTTAGAGAATTAATATCTCGACACTGGTGTCAGCCTGAGATTTAGTTCAAAGTGGATCCTCAATCCACGGCTAGAGTTTGTAAATGGCAACATGGGCCATAAGGTAATTAGCTGAAAACTTAATTGGTTAATTTTGTTAATTAGTAGATTATGCACTTCAATTTTCTGTGCAAGTAATGCCCGCCTCTTCAAGTAGACGAGCTCATGAACTAGAATTGTACTATCTGCCACAGGCCACCTTTAAAAATTTTGGAAACTTCGCTGAAACACCTTGTATATAGAATTCACTCAGTGACTGAAATGATGCCAAGGCGGATTCACTCAAAATCAGAATAAATAGAAGTCTAGAAGTCATGCGCAGCAGCGCTTATACTCGGACTCAAAGTACTAAAAAATAAAAAAAAAAGAGTGCAGTTTGTCCGGGAAGGTGAAGCAGTATTAGTGATAGCGAAGTAGAAGACTATTACACGAAGGAAGATTCTTACCGTGTAAAACCGTGTAAGTATCGCACCCGTGTAAGGCCCGCACCCATAAGTTGACAGCCAATATTAAAAAAAAATGTTGCAGTTTCGCCCGAAAGGCGAAGCATCAATTGCGATAGCAATTGATGCGGAAACTGAGCGGCGTATGCACAGCGCATACAAAGGTCAGAGCCGTGTGGAGATAAGAGACGGTGCGGGCGACCGCCACAGCCGGGCAAAGTACGGCTGCAGCTGTTGGCAGAGTAGAAGCTGCCCCCCCTCCCTCCCGCGCTGCCTTCCCGCTTTCTTGCTTTCGCGTGGGAGATTGAGTGGCCAGTTACCCTTGCGCCCGGTTGCAAGATAAGCATTTGGTGAAGCAGCACAGCGTCGCCCCGCCTCCCTCCCATACCCCCACGGCCTTTCGCGCGACGGTCGCGTTTGCTTTCCGCCATGCGTTCGCTCTCCGTGATAGCGCGCGTCCCCCCCGGCGCTTTCACTCGCGCATTCGGCGCGCGGCGACGATTAAATTTATCGCCCTTGGATTTTATACGGAACCTCACGGCGACGCCGACGGCAGAAATCCGGTTGAAGTGTCCATATAATTGCTATCGCAATAAAAAAAAGACATCCAACCGAGAAGCAATCGCGTTCCGTGCGCCGATTCTGATCGGGCTCAACAGAGAATTGTCGCGCGCAGCATACTTTCGCGCGCCGCTGCTGGATATCGAGAGGAGGCGATCGCGGAGGTTTACGGCGGATTTCATACTCGTAGTTGGAAAAATGAGGCCAAATGGCCCGGTCCCATGAAAGGCTCGTCAAAATCGCGACAGAAAAGTGTGGCCCTTACACGAGTCTATACGTTAGTCATAGTGACCATATATATTGTAGTAAACATTCACCTAAAATTAAAATAGTAAGCATAATGGACATAGTAAACACGGACCATGTAAACCTGTAAATACCTCACTGGATGACCTCGAGCACTCGCTTTCACAGCACAAGCATTATGAAGAACGCCGGCAGCGGAGGCGAACGGTTCGTACAGCCGCGCGATTCACCGCAACTCTGAAAATTAGATTCATCCTCATCATCAGCCTATTTGTATGTCAACTACTGACGGCCTCTGCGAGTGTTCTGCGATGACCTCTGTCTCTTAACTCTGCAACACTAGTGGCTCAGCAAGACAGTCCGGCAAGGAAGACAGCGCGCATGAAGTTAGCAGCCATTCCTGGTCGCCCTTTATTCTTGCACCCACCAATGATTACCAACAATTAGATATGGCACGCGGGCCCCATAAGCGCCAGCCGCGCTCAGTCATTCACAGCTACGGCAGGGCTAGAGGACGAGACGCGTGCTCTCCTTCCCATTCGCGTTTAATTACGTGAACTACAACTAACCCGAATGTTGAGCGCGTGGGAAATAATGCCCATCAAGCCGCCATCCTTTTCGGCTCACTGTTACGTGCTTTCTTCCGCACCCACAGGGTATAGGTCGCTCATGTATATGGCTTTTGGATTTAATGCAGGAGATCACGGCGACAACAACCACTAGAATTTGACTGAAGTGTCGATATAATGGCTTTCGCCATAAAGCTAGAAATACAAAATTGTTAGCAGAGGGTATATATATATATATATATATATATATATATATATATATATATATAGGGTGTTTCAGCGAACACTTTCAAAATTTATTTAAGGTTGCCTGTGGCAGATAGTCCAATTCTAGTTAATGAGCTAGTCTACTCGAAGAGGCGGACATTATTTGCACAAAAAATTGAAATGCATAATCGACTATTTTACAAAAATTAACTAATTAGGTTATTAACTAATTACTTGATGGCATATATTGCAATTTACAAATTGTAGCCGTGGAGTTTGCAAGGCGGATCCACTTGGAATTAATTCGCAGGATGGCACCAGTTTCGAGATATTAATTCCCGAACTTTGCGGAGAAATGCATTGGCGTTCCAGTTAATTTTGTGCTTCAATGCAAAAAGCGACGTTTTGTTAAGAACCTAACTGGAACGCCAATGCATTTCTCCGCAAAGTTCGGGAATTAATATCTCGAAACTGGTGTCATCGCGAGAACTCCACGGCTACAATTTGTAAATTGCAATATAGGCCATCAAGTAATTAGTTAAAAACCTAATTAGTTCATTTTTGTAAAATAGTCGATTATGCATTTCAATTTTTTGTGCAAATAATGTCCGCCTCTTCGAGTAGACTAGCTCATTAACTACAATTGGACTATCTGCCACAGGCAACCTTAAATAAATTTTGAAAGTGTTCGCTGAAACACCCTGTATATATATATATATATATATATATATATATATATATATATATATATATATATATATGGGTAGGTTTAGGAAAGCTGGTCCCTCCCCCCCCCCCCCCCCCCCCAGAAAAATGAAAACTTTCCGCCATTGTGAGTCTCAGCATTGAATATCCTTCCAGTAGGCAATGCTATATAACGAATCATGAAAAAAAAAATTGACTCGCCATCCCGGGTCTGCTGTTCAAAACCACCACTACAACTACTGAGTGGGGTATGCAATGCTTTATGGCTTTAGAGTAATGGCAGTAATGCTCTTTTAGAGCAATGGTAGTAATGTAAGTAAGGGTACTTTTGACAGCAAGCCACCACCCATAGAGGGGCTGCAACAACGTTGAAATCAGTTGATAAGCTCATTATTTCGTATACGAAAGGCTGTAGACGTCACTCCCCACGTCGCACGCTGCCGTCGCCGCGGCAGCTTGTGCAACAGTAATCTTTACCGGGAAACGTTTGCGGGAAGCACTACGTGCTTCGGATTTCATGTAGGCGCAGGAACGCCTTATCAATTATGTTGTTCGGATGCTTGTTTTGAGATTGTTCTTTATTGAAATGTATGCTGTTCTGTATGTTGTATGCGTAATTCGAAATAATGTATGCATTGTTCGCTTGACTTTGCTGAGTGCGTGTAGCCTCTGCATTATGGGCGTATACATCACAACACTAAGCAGGATCAATCCTGACCTTCCTGAAGAATGCCAACACTGCGGCCATGAATACAACAACTTCGAACACATGCTCTGGCTGTGCCCTGCAAACGCGGGCACGGACTTTCCTGACCAGTACTCCTGGGACTCTGCGCTCAGAAGCACGGAGCTCATCGCTCAGCTAAAGGCTGTCCAGAGGTCCCGGGCCGTCGCCGAAGGATTCTGTCTACCCGCCCCGACCTGGGTGGAGCCACCAGATTGTGTGGCGGGGCCGCCGGCCCCGCTTTAATTCATTCTCCTCAGGACCTCAATAAAGTTCGTACTCACTCACTGGGCGTATGATCGAGCCATTGCATTTGGGGGTATCAACCATAGATGATGATAGTTTTCCTCGATGTTACGCCACGAAGAAATTACGGGATCCTTGCCATAAACAGTTTCGCTGTAATATATTTCCCTACAAATTTGCTGGAAGTTAGCGCAGTGCGTGTCTGCTCTCACTCGTATTGTGCCCCCAAGCTGTCGCCTAACAGATTCTCAAGTCCCGCCTCCGCGACCCCCTCCCGGTTCCTTTTCTTCCTCCTCTCCAACAGGTCGAATGGGCGGCGTGGGGGAGAGGTTAATTACTGAGTTTGATAACTAAGTAAATCACTCATTGGCGATGTCGCGCAACTTCTGATTGCCTACGGCCAAGAATTCTATGTTGCCGAAGAAAGAAAACAAAACACAGTATAACTTTTCAATCTCGAAGAGTAGATATGCAGAATTATACAAGCAAACTTCCCTATAGATCTCGTTTCACCCAATAAAAGATGACGGACGTCGCCCTACAAGTGGAAATAAAACAAATTTTGATTACTTATTTATTTCTAAACTAATTTATGTAAAATTTCGATCATAATACCACCCGGTTCATGGCCTATCCCCCACAGTGGGTTGTGCCATTGATTGATACATCATCATCATTATCATCATCATCATCATCATCATCATCATCATCAGGAGCGCACGACCTAGAGCCGCTATTCATGTCACCATTTCGTTCCGACTACATCCACGCTGTTTGCACGCCTACCTTCGGCTGAACGGCCGCGTTTAAGGTGTTTTTGAAGCATGACGACAGAAACAGGAGACTAGAACAAGTAAAAATAGGACAGTGTTACGTGTCACTTGAGCGCGGGCCCGGAGGATGCTCATTTTGTGCATATAAAGCAATCTAATAATGCGAAAGGAAGACAAAAAAAAATGTCGCAGTTTCGCCCGAAAGCCGAAGCATGAATTGTGATAGCAAATTAGTAGAGAGCTATTCGGAGTAGGGATAGTAGTTTTATCGGCTGCATAAACTTGGACACATTCACTTACTAACTGAATTAACAAGCGTGGTGTCAGCGCGCACAAGCACACATGAATAGACCACACTCGATGACCACAGACAACCACTGTCAAAACGCTGGCAGCAAGCGCAGCCGCCGCAGCGAGCGAAGGTTCGTGTGGTCTATCGCTTAACGGAAACTGAGCGGCCGAATGCACAGCGCATACAAAGGTCAGATCCGTGTGGAGATCCCTTGCAAGATACGGCGCGCGACAACACCGGCAGCCCGTACCGGCGCAAACATATAGTAAAGAACCAAGCGCAAAGCGTAAAGTACATGAACGTATTTGTTGGCAGAGTAGAAGCCGCCCCCCCCCCCCCCTCCCTCTCCCTCCCGCGCTGCCTTCCCGCTTTGCTCCTTTCGCGTGGGAGATTGCGTCGCCAGTTCCCCTTGCGCCTGGTTGCAAGATACGCATTTGGCGCCGCAGCAAAGCGTCGCCCCCCCCCTCCCTCCCTCGCATACCACCACGGCGTTTCGTTCCACGGAAGTCGCGTTTGCTTTCCGCCGTGCGTTCGCTCTCCGTGATAGCGGGCGTCCCACGCGCGCTTTCACTCGCACATACGGCGAGCGGCGACGATGTTATCGCCCTTGAACTTTATACGGAACCTCACGGCGACGGCGACGGCAGAAATCTGCTTGAAGTGTCCATATAATTGGTATCGCAATAAAAAATGTCAGTTTCGCCCTAACGGCGAAGCAATGAATGCGATAGCAACACAGCAATGTCATACGAAGTAAGGTGAGCGGCTTTGGTAACAATATGAATTGTAGTAAACATGAGCTGATTAAGTAAGCAGGTGTGCTGCGGTGTAAGTAGACCGACATGAAGAGAGACTCGATGACCACGAGAAGGCGCGTGTGAAACGGTGGTGTTGATGAGAAGCGCTTCCCGTGGGCAGCGCGCGTGCGAAGGGACACACCTGTAGCGCTGCACTGCCGATCCGGGCAGCATTACATGTGTAGCGTGCGTTGGAAAATGTGACCCGACTATTACTAACTGAATGAACAAGCGTGGTGTGAGCGCGCACAAACAAACATGAAGAGATCACACTGAATGACTGCAGACAACGACTGTCAAAACGCTGGCAGCAAGCATACGCCGCTGCGGGCGAAGGTACGTGCGGTCTATCGCTTGAACAGGAACTGAGCCGCGAATGCACGGCTCATAAAGGTCAGAGCCGTGTGGAGATAAGAGACGGTGCGGCGAGCGACGAGCGCGGTTGTTGGCAAAAGAAAAGTGCGCCCCCCCCCCCCCCCCCCCGCTTCCTCCGGCGCTGGCTTCCCGCTTCCTCGCTTGCGCGCGGGAGAGATAAGAGCCGTGCGGCCGAGCGACGAGCGCGGTTGTTGGCACAGTAGAAGTGCCCCCCCCCCCCTCGCTCCCTCCGGCGCTGGCTTCCCGCTTCGTTGCTTGCGTGTGGGGGATTGAGTGCGTGCGTCCCAGCACGCTTGCGCTCGGGCATACGGCGCGCGGTGAAGATTTTATCTATACGGAACCTCACGGCGACGGCGACGACGACGGCGACGGCGACGGCGACGGCTACGGCGACGGCGACGGCGACGGCGACGCCGACGGCAGAAATCCGGTTGAAGTGTCCATATAATTGCTATCGCAATAAAACGGGAAAAACAAGGGGGGGATGCATTGCTCGCCACAACGCTTCCCGCGAGAAGTATTGTTCCTCTTTATCCCTCGAACTTTTCCGTTGTACTTAAAATACATAGTTTATTTAAGCGTAAGTTGCTAAAATGATAGACAGGTGCAAAGACAGGTGGTTCGAGTTTTCTTCAGATTATCTATTTATATATCAATTATTACGATTACACGAAACCACGAAATAGTTCTATAAAAGATCAGTCTATAGAAGCCCACTGAGTTTCTCCCACTAAGTCCCGAGCGGCTCGAAAAGATGCTGTTTTCCATCCATGTTGTTCAGCACAAATCACTATGTGACACACAACGAGCTGGGCTCGACTGCTCGAGATTGCGAGACTGGGCCCATCTCTGCGCTGGGCGACAAGACGGGAGTTGTGGACAGGACGTCCTTACACCACGCTAGGCCACTGCCGCCGCCGCTGGTCGACTGAGCTTGCAGCAGGGCGTCTTGGCTACCTGACCGTCTTTCAGCTCTTGCACCTCAGCCTCAACTACAGCCTTCCACAACTCCACATTATCGAGCTTACGCTGAAGGCCTTCCACCTTGTGCATATACTTCTCGATGGGCGCGCTGTAAATGCGTGGACATGGGCAAGTTCACATTGAGCACCTTCTTTTAGGCGTGCAGTTCGATCTTCATGGCCCGCTCAGCGCATACTCCAAGGTACTGCATGTTTCCGCGTAGCTGAGCTTCACCGCCGTCGCTGTCCCAATCATGAGGGCGCTGCCCGAGCCACCCAGGGAGTCCTTGAGGACGTGGGTGAGCTTGGAGTCCTGGTACGGCACTTGCTGCGTCCCGTTCTTCGAGCGGACGTCGATGCCGTTGCCGAGGGCCAGGAGCGACAGATTGAACTTGGTGACCTCGCGCATCTGATCCTTTGTGTCCCTACTGGCCGCAGCTTCGCGCTCCGAGCCGGCAAGGTCAACAAAGCACATCGAGACGCGAGTTTCCTTGCTCGTGGTTGCCGCATTCTCCGTCAGTGTGACGTAGCTCTCGAAGATGACGTGCGACCATGAAGACTCAGCATTAGCGTCGGTGGCATGCTGCGTCCGGTTGTTTCCTTTCAAGAGCGGCTCGAGGAGGGTGCCGGCCTTCATCACCTTGTGTATGGTGAGGTACAATATGGCAATGCCCTTGGCCGGATCGAAGCACAGCAGGTCTCGAACAACCTTGTTGTAGACTTCTAGATAGGAGACTGCTATGTCGCATGTGCGGCCCTCTGACCGCAGCTTGTCCACGCGCTGGCACAACTCGCTGGCCATGAGGGAGACCACGCAGGGGCATTCCTCGGAGCCCAGCATTGAGAAAGTTGGCACCATTGTAGATTCCTCCGTGGTAGGGTGCCTCGACGTTGCGGGAGTCGGCCTCACCACGGGCGCGGGCGTGATGACCACGAGGACGACGCTAATGGTCTCGGAGTCACCATCGCTCAGTAGGCGCAAGCGCACTGCCATGGTCAGGCGTACCCCGGGCGAAACCGGGTCCTTGTTCGATCGGCGGCGTTTCGGTGCTGACGACTGCGCGGTCTCGTTAGAACGCCTCCTGATATTTGCCGGCACCACTGTAGATTCCTTCGTGGTAGAGCTAGTGCATCGATGTTGAGGGATCCGGCCTGACCAAACTCGCGGGCGTGATGATCTAAGATGGCGATCGTCCAGTCTGGCGTCAGGCGCGTTCTCCACCACGTGCTAGGCTTACTACGTCCTCTTTATCACGGCTGGAGCCATAGGTGCCGCCTACGGGGGGGAGCTGCGGAGCCCCCTCCGAAGTTCCCCGGGCCCCTCGATCATTAAAGTGTCATTTCGATAAATTTGTTACCCATATCATTTGATGTTTCTTTTGAGGTGCCTCTACCTTCCCAGTTCAATTTTTATTGTGGCTAAATTTTTACGGCATCATTGTTAGCGCGGACGCGTGCACCGCTTTTAATTCATACATTCGCTTCATTTCTGCAAATCCTGACACTAGCAGGACAAGAGGATTTGAAGCACCAGCGGCGGCTACCTCATCCGTATTTTTTCACTTCAGCCTTTTTTTTTTTTAATTTGCACTGGGAACACCATGTACATACAATATATTTAAACATATACACTGGACAAATTTAATGATATTTTTAAAGAGAATGAGGTAGCCACCTAACAGTTATTTATACTGGTATGCATAGCTTATCTCTAGAGAGAGAGAGAGAGAGAGAGAGAGAGAATAACTTCAATAAAAAGAGCACGCGAGCGTAGGTAGCTCCCCCGCTCTGCAGTGGGTGGTCCCCTCAGTCCAGGAGTCCAGCGGCCTTAGCTGCCCTTCTCGCTCGGTTGACCAGGTTGAGCTGGTCCGTCGAGTCGGAGCTGGACAGCGCTGCCTCCCATTGCCGTGTGGTGGGGTGTGTTATGGGTGTTAGCTGTGGTGTGTTTGCGCAAGCCCATACCATGCGGTAAAGTGTTGCACATTGATCACAGTGTGGACATTTATAGGAATACAGCGCAGGGTGTATGGCGTGGTAAAGACTCAAATGTGGATATGTGTTTGTTTGGAGTTTTCGCCATATTACGGCCTCCTCTCGCGTCAGAGAATTATGAGGTGGGGGTAGTGTTCTTCGTGAAAGGCGATAGTGTTGTAGGATGTGAGTGTAGGTTAATGGTATGGGCTCTGGTTGGAAATGCTCGGCGCGGTCATCTCGCGGCTCCCGGTGTGCATGCGCTCGGGCGTAGGCGTGTGCCTGCTGATTGCCGCGTAAGGACTCATGCCCCGGAGTCCACACGATTTGTATGTATGGTGGCAGCTGGTGCGCTCCATTGAGAATGCGATGTGCAGCCCTTGATTATCCCTAGAGGATGAATCTGTTGTTGTTTGTTCACCTCGCTTCAAATTTCTTTGCGTGCTTTTTTTACCCTGAAAAAAAAAAAAAAAAAAAAAAACATGCTGACTTCAGTGAGCCCTTCGGCAGAGTCTTTTAGGAACGGCTTGTGAAATGCATGATAGGTGTCTCAGTATTGCTTTTCTTTTCAGTAAGTGAATATTCACGACATATGAAAAAAAAAAAAAAATTGACTCGCCATCCCGGGTCTGCCAAAGTGTATGTCCAGCGAAACTGTTCAAAACCACCACTACAACTACTGAGGGGGATATGCTATGCTTTGCGGTTTCAGAGTAATGGCAGTGTAGGAATGCTATTTTAGAATATTGGTAGCAATAGAAGTATACTTTTGACGTCACGCCACCGCCCATAGCGGTGCTGCAACAACATTGAAATCAGTGAATAGGCTGGTTATATTATATACGAAAGGCTAGTGACGTCACTCTCCACGTCGCACGCTGCCGTCGACGCGGCAGCTTGCGCAACAGTAATCTTTACCGGGAAACGTTTGCGGGGAGCGCTACGTGCTTCGGATTTCATGTAGGCGCAGGAACGCCTTATCAATTATGTTGTTCGGATGCTTGTTTTGAGATTGTTCTTTATTGAAGTGTATGCTGTTCTGTATGTTGTATGCGTAATTCGAAAGAATGTATGCATTGTTCACTTGACTTTGCTGAGTGCTTGTGGCCTGTGCATTATGGGCGTATGATCGATCCATTGCATTTGGGGGTATCAACCATAGATGATGATAGTTTTCTCTCGATGTTACGCCACGAAGAAATTACGGGATTCTTGCCATAAACAGTTTCGCTGTAATATATTTCCCTACAAATTTGTTGGAAGTTAGCGCAGTGCGTCCGCGACCCCCTCCCGGTTCCTTTTCTTCCTCCTCTCCAACACGTCGAATGGGCGGCGTGGGGGAGAGGTTAATTACTGAGTTTGATAACTAAGTAAATCACCCATTGGCGATTTCGCGCAGCTTCTGATTGCCTACGGCCAAGAATGCTATGTTGCCGAAAAAAAAACGAAGGATTTCTTTTGAATCTCGAACAGGGGATATGCAAAATTATGGAAGCGAACTTCCCTATACATATCGTTTCACCCCCCCCCCCCCAAAAAAAAAAAAAAGATGAAGGACGTTGTCCTAAAAGTGGAAATAAAACAGAAGCGCACGACCTAGTGCCGCTTTTCGTGCCACCATTTCGTCCCGACTACATCCCCGCTGCTTTACGCGCCTACCCTCGACTGAATGGCCGCGTTGAAGATGTTTTTGAAGCGTGACGACAGATACGGGAGACTACAACACGTAAAAATAGGACAGTGGTACGTGTCGCGTAAGCGGGCCCGGAGGTTGGTCATTTTGTGTATATAGAGCAATCTAATGATGCCAAAGGAAGAAAGAAATAGGGGGGAAAAAAAGGGGGGGGGGGAGCCAGGAAGCTTTTGTGAAACGCCGAGTTTCATAGGCTTTAGCCACTTCTACCAGACGTTTCACCGCGCTGCCAACTAAACTGCAAGCGTTCCCACTATGCGACGCAGCCATATCGAAAATAAAACATACATTTATCAATTCAAATAAAAGTCTGTTTGCAGATAGCCACGGCTCTGCGAAGTCACCTTATTGCACTTCATCTCGCCATACTAAGGAACTAATGCACAGACCGTCTTAGGGCACTATGCAGGAAGCCCCGAGTTCTGCTCGCTCCTTAGTTCTATCGAGTATGTGCTACGGCAGTGAGCACCCGTGTTAGCATGAATGGGGCACTAGCGCATCGCATTATCAGTAAGCGCATCACATTTGTGTAAACGTGAATAGTTATCGGCGGTATCTTCGTGCGTACATGTGAAGTCGCCTTTAACGAATTCAAGTAAACGGCTCGCTCATCGCATCAAACGTCAGGGAGATAAATCCGAGGTGCCATGACGTGCGCTTTATCTCCCGCATTCGCAAGCCAGTGTTATGCCACACGTCCTTGAACGAGCATTCATCGTGGCTACTTCAGCTTCCCCACACTCTGCTGGTGCCCAGCCTTATACGCAAGACGGGTTAAGGACCCAGCACTTAATTTAACGTTAGCGTAATAGCGGGATTAAGGGAATTAGCGTTACCGTTTCGCACACGAACTTTGCCAGAAGCGAGTTTTAGTATAGCGTGATAGCTTACTTTCCGTGCGGGAAGATTTTCAAATATGTTGTAAATTTGACATACACAGTGCACATAAGTGATTTTATCTATTTGCCAAGCCTTGCGTGTGCGTCCGAAAAGTGCGAGAGTCAGCGCAATGACAGGCTGGAGCGCGTTGTACACTATAACCTCGTTATACCGAAACGGGGATATAACTAAATAATGGGTACAACGAAGCAAATGAACTTCCCCCGGAAATTCACACGAAGATCCATGTACTTAAATCGTCGTTTTAACGAAGTGCAGTTGTCTTGCCAATTAATATCACGATTAAGATTCGTCTCTGAAACCAAAAAAATACCCGATCGCTGCGCGCCGAGCACATCGCTTTCCGCGGGGTTCTACACTCATTCGTCGCGGCAGTTCCAAACTCCGGCGTCGTAAACGTCGACGAGCAACCCTGGTCTTTCTCACCGCCGGGCATAGCTGCGCACCTGCGCACAAGCAGCAGCTTACTGTCGCACTTTGAATACACTTGGTTACTACAATAGGTTTGTACGATTCAGAAAAGGTGCACGGCACCACAAACAAAAAGGTGCATGTGGTGGCAGTTATGGTGCGCCGGGCTGCACCCCCTCACTGCAAGGTTCAAGGGTGCACTGCACCGCGGCGGCACCTTGCCTTGCACCCCGTGCAATTGAGCACGGGGGTGCAGGGTGCAACACTGTACCTCGGGGAATCGAAGACCGAGGTGCAGTGCACCGTTAATAGGTGCAGAAGATGCAGAGAAATTTGTCTGAATCGAATAAACCTAATATTAACTGTGTTTGTCTGGTTCAGCTCTGCGCAACCAGGAGACTGGGCACCGTGCAGGCCGTTCATGTTTACGCCTCCGCCTCACGCTTACGCCTCACAGTGGAAGAGAAGGCAGCTATCTAAAGGCTGTCACGTCAGGGGCTAAGTCGCGTGTCCCACCCGCCGAATATTCTTTTGTTGTTTTATTCAAACCTCATCGCATGCGTTACCGTGTAGCGATTCCACGGGACGGAATCGCTACACTCGGAATCGTTCTTCTTATTTCCATGTTTACAATTGTGCACCCCATTGAGCAAGGTTACCCTTGCCGGCTTACGTCCGTATCGGGGACACGGCTCGTGGACAGAAATGGAGACGGATAGGGGAGATGAAAAAACAGTGCTGCGCAATGGAGACTGGTAGGAGAGAGGGGAAAAGAGTAAGGTGACAGTGCTGTAGCAATGGAGATGGGAAGGGGCAGAGGGGGAAAGAGTGGGGCGACGGCGCCTGTGCACGTGGCCTGCGCTTCTGTGGTTATTGACCCTTTTCGCGGCGATCCCGTGGGCGCTGCCATGTTTGATCCCGTGGTGACACATTCATTGCTTGCTTCAACTGCCTCCCTTGTCTCCGTGTTTACAATGTATGTGTATGACGCCGGTGCGGCTCGGGAAACCTCTGTTTCGGGGCATATCGTAGACGGCGACTGGGTGGACGACACAAAGCTTTGGCCACAGCTTCAGAGGACAGGCAAAAGCGCTTTCGCAGTTCATTAAGCTTTATCCAAAACGGCCCGCGTATATGGTGCTTGTTCTAAATGCGAGGAGAAATATGTATTCCAAGTTATCCAAACATTCCGCTTATGAATTGAATCAGAATAAGTGTGCCTTGCTCTTCGTTCTTTATTTGGCAACTACTTTGAAGCAGCGGCTTGTAACGTTTCTGACTCAGTCAAGTTCATCGGTGCGGTCGCTCTATGATTATTTTCTCCCAAATCGCTCGCGAGTGTGCTCAGATGCAATAAATTTGTTCTTGCTGCACAAAAGGCTTGGAACGTAGCTGTTCTGTATGTTGTAATAGCTTGTAGCAAAGACGTATTATCGCTTACACCTCTCAACCGTCACGAAAAATTCAGCTTCGACCATCCGCGTGGAGTCGGCATAGTCGCTGTCAACTATGCTTTGGCGCATGTATTCAACTGTGAGCCCATTTGCTTATTCTCAATAAGTTGGAAATAGAGTGGGCGTAAGTTTGTGCGCGAGTTGGGGTAGATGTGTTTAGATAACGTGCACGAAACATACTATGCCAGGGCGGCGCTACTCCCTTTTATTTATTTCAAGTACCCTAAACGCCCGAAGGCATTACGTAGGGGGGACACAACCATGAATAAAACAGGGTAGCGCAACTTCTTAACATACACAACTATAAGCATAAAAACAAACTACACAATGAAGCAAAGATTGAGTTGCAACATGGTTAATTTGACATATGATCAATAAATGTTGAAATATTAATTATAACAGCAATTCGAAACACTTCAGACATAATTTACAAATGCGTCGTAACCAGAAATACATGCGATGCTGAAACCGGAAACACAACTACAAAAAGAAAGAGGGGGAAAAAACGAAAAAAAAAAAACGGTTCAGCGACAATGACGTATTGTAATCGATCTGTAATGTGTCAGGAAGATGATGACACCGTTGCAAGTATTATTAACCGACACAGTTTATAGGTTAAAAAAGCGTTTCAGACTGTTTACAATTTCGCTATGATCAGTAATAGCTGCGATGTCAGTCGGAAGCTGATTCCACTGACGGATGGCAAGAAGTAGCGGTGAGTGAAAGAACAGATTAGTTCGGGCCAAGATAGGCTCCACTTTAAGCTGATGATCAAGTGGTGAGGACACACGATGAGCTGGTCTGATGTGAAGCGTGTCGCGTGATGACTGATTGTGGTAAAGCTTGTGAAAAAAAATTAGTAGTTTCTTGTGATGAATCGGGCAGCTTTATTCTACAGAGACTCCAATTTCTGTACGAGGTAGGCCTCATGCGGGTTCCAAATTAGGGATGCGTATTTGATTTTAGAGCGTACCAAAGTAGTGTAAGCAAGATGTTTAGTGGTGGGGTAAGCTAAACGCAAGTTGCGCCGAACGAAGCCAAGTGCATTAGATGCTTTGCTAACTATGACGTCTATATGAGTGTTCCATGACAAATCTGATGACAAATGGACGCCCAAGTCGTTTAACAAGCGGAACTCAATTTTGGCGACGTTGATGTCTTTTCCTTGGAGGTTATCAATAAAACGCTGGCGGATGAGTTATATGTTTATGGCGATAGCAATTATATGGACACTCCAACCGCATTCGTGCCGTCGCCGTCGTCGCCGTCGTCGCCGCTGTGAGGTTTTGTATAAAGTCCTACGGCGATAAACTCGTCACCGCGCGCCGTATGCTGTATGTGCGAGTGAAAGCGCGCGAGGGACGCGCTTTCACGGAGAGCGAACGCACGGCGGAGAGCAAACACGACGTCTTCCGTCGTGCGAAAGGCCGTGGGGGTATGGAAGGGAGGAAGGTAGGGGAGGCAACGTTTGGCTGTGGCAGAAATGCGTATCTTGCGACCGGGCGCAAGGGGAACTGGCGACTCAATCTCCCACGCGAAAGGAGGAAAGCAGGAAGGCAGCGCGGGACGGAGGGGGTGCGGCTTCTACTCTGCCAGCAACTGCGTACTTGTACTTTGCGCGGCTTGGGGCTGTCGCGCGCACCTTAACTTTAAACCGATCTCCACACGGCTCTGACCTTTGTATGCACTATGCTTTCGCCGCTCAGTTTCCGTTGAAGCGATAGACCACACGAACCTTCGGTCACTGCTCCAGCCGCGCTTGCTCACGCGAGCGTTTTGACAGTGCTTGCCTGCGGTCATCGAGTGTAATCTATTCATGTTTGCTTGAGCGCGCCGACACTATGCTTGTTAATTCAGTTAGTAAGCGAATGTGTCCAAGTTAATGCAGCCCATAAAACTACTATACTTACTCCGTATACTCTACTAGTAAATTTGCTATCGCAATTGATGCTTCACCTTTCGGGCAAAACTGCGACTTTTTTCATCCACGAGCAAAATCATCGCGAACGGCCGGCAACACAGGTTGTCCGGAAGTAGCAAAGGTCCGTGAACTTGGTCGCGCAGGTTCATTCCATTACTTAATATGCCAGTCACTATTTTTGCAGCCAACTACTGCACACGTCTTCAATCCACCGCTCCACATTTTGCAGCATGAGTGGAGTACAGTGCGTGAGCGAAAACCCAGTTGCATGTCCGACAGATGATCACACATAAACAGGGCAGAAGCGGTAATGGTTTCGTATTTACCCGCTTTCGCTAAGGCAATGAACGGTGTGCCGCCGAAAGCGCCATCTCGTTTCTGGAGAACAAATTACTCCGCGAAAAGGGTCAATAACGTCACGGCGTTGGAGTTGCCGACGCGGTTGCGGCAGCACCGGTTGCGGCAGATGCATAGAAGGTGCGGTGATCGCGGCGGCGCTTGTGTCAGCGTAGTGTGGTGCCGTATGAAAAAAAAAATGTATGATTTCATAATGTATGCAACCCATGTATTCAGCCTAACAGCTTCGCTGCTAATTCATTCCGTTATGAATGTTGCGGCCCCACGAATTGTTTTTAATATTTTATAAATGAAAGACTTCGTAGGCTGCCAGTCGAGCAACCGCAGTCGAGAAACGTATGCGAGGAGCGCTATACGTGCTTCCCATTATTAGCCGGGCTAGTGACGTCACTCTCGACTTCAATCTCTACCGCTGCCGCGGCAGCTAACTTAGCAGTAGTGTTACGAGCAAAGCACGCGGGGGATCGCTACGTGCTTTGCATTGTTCGCGTGGGCCTTTTCATCAATCATGTCGTTTGGATGCTGGTTTTGTAATTTTTCTTTATTGAAACGAGTGCTGTGCTGTACGTTGTATGCGTGACACTTTTCGTTTGGAAATTCATGGCATGTTTTTTTTTTTTTTTTTTTTTCTGTCGACTACTATTCTGAAGACGAAAAAATCCCGGGATTCGACCTATAGACAGCTTCGCTGTAAAATGATGGCTGTTCCCGTAAGTATATGCCACTGTGTATGTGCCGCTCTTCAATGAACCCACGCCAACTTGCATCGCTGGGAAATGTGGGCCGTTCCCGTGGGTATTAAAAGAAGAAGCTGTTGTCACGTGAAGCACGACCGGGAGCGGCGGGGTCGTGCGCGGTGCCACGCCCCCGTTTAAGTTCTCACTGTTCAGCTAGGGGAAATACAAGCGTTGTTGTCGATGGACAAACCTGCGTATGGTAGGCATCGTGCAAGATGCATTATCACATTCTCTAGCGCTTCCTGCAGTCGCTCCACTCTCTTGCCAACAGCGCTGTCTCTTGTCCCCGTTTAAGCGCCCAGTCTATTTTCTGCAAGCGTGGAGCAGGAGGAGGAGGAATGAAATTTTATTGTAGAACCAGCACTTTATGATGGCCGGGCCTAAGCCTCCCATGAGGGGACGTCGAGGGCTTGCCTTGCCGCCGCCTCACGGGCGTGCTGGGTCGCCCAGGTTTGGTCGCCGAGGGCGGAGCTCCGCAGAGCCTCACGCAACCTCGACGAGAGGGTCGTGGTGTTATTGTGTGTCTACTGTGCTGGGCACTCCCACAGCATATGCGGAAGCATATCCCATTTTTCTTATCAAATAAAATCATAGGGTTCAACATGCAGAAGCAAGACAAGGGCCGTAATGTGGGGCTCCCGATTATTTTTGACCACCTGGGGTTCTTTAAGGTGGATCTAAATCTATAAGTGTAGAAGCGTGTGTGCTGTTTGCCTTAATCAAAATGCGGCCGTCGCGGCTGAGAATCAAACCTTCGACCTAGCGCACAGCAGCAGCCCGCCGCTGTGATTGGGCCAACGCGGCTGATCTTCATTAAGGGTCACGATGATTGTGACAATGGTCCTCAAGTTTGTCAGGTGGCCGCTGCATAGGTTAGTCTACGATTCACACGGCACGAGGTTTCACTGTGCGTCATCGCATTCGCTAAAAGTTTGCTCTCAGTGATGGTTTGTGACTGTTTCTTGCACAGCACTGCTCGCAACAACGCTTCCCTCGATAAGTATCGTTGCTCTCTACCTTTCCAGAATATATCCCTCGAACGTTTCCGTTGTACTAAAGATACACAGTCGATTTGAGCGTAAGTTGCTAAAGTGATAGACGTGCAAAGACAGGTGATCCAAGTTTCTTCAGATTATTTATTTATATATCAATTATTACGATTAAACGAAACCAAGAAATAGTTTTATCAAAGATCTGTCTAGAGGCATACTGAGTCTCTCCGACTAAGTCCCGAGCGGCTCGAAAAAATGCTGTTTCACATGCGTGTTCTTCAATGCATATCACTATGCGACACACAACGAGCTGGGCTCAAATGCTCGATATTTCGAGACTTGCCGCATCTCCGCGCTGGGCGTCAGGACGGGAGTTGTGGACAGGACGTCCTTAGACGTCGCTGTACCACTGCCACCCCGGCCGGTCGCCTGAGCTTGTAGCAGGGCGTCTTGGCTACCAGACCGTCTTTCAGCTCTCGCACGTGAACCTCAACTACAGCCTTCCATAATTCCACCTTCTCGAGCTTACGCTGAAGGCCTTCCACCTTGTGCTTGTACTTCTCGATGGGAGCGCTGTACATGCGTTGACATGGGTACGGTCACATTGAAAACCTTCTTTTTATCCTGCAGCTCGATCTTCATGGCCCGCTCAGCGCGTACTCCTGGGTGCTGCATGTTACCGCGTAGCTGAGCTTCACCGCCATCGCTGTCCCAATCATGAGGGCGCTGCCCGAGCCACCCAGCGAGTCCTTGAGGATGTGGGTGAGCTTGGAGTCCTGGTACGGCACTTGCTGCATCCCGTTCTTCGAGCGGACGTCGATGCAGTTGCCGAGGGCCAGGAGCGACAGATTGAACTTGGTGACCTCGCGCATCTGATCCTTTGTGCCCCTACTGGCCGCAGCTGCGCGCACCGAGCCGGCAAGGTCAACAAAGCACATCGAGACGCTCGTGCTTGTCGCATTCTCCGTCAGTGTGACGTAGCTCTCGAAGATGACGTGCGACCATGAAGACTCAGCATTAGCGTCGGTGGCACGCTGCGTCCGGTTGTTTCCTTTCAAAAGCGGCTCGAGGAGGGTGCCGGCCTTCTTCAACTTGTGTATGGTGAGGTACAATATGGCAATGCCCTTGGCCGGATCGAAGCACAGTATGTCTCGAACAACCTTGTTGTAGACTTCTAGATAGGAGACTGCTAAGTCGCATGTCCGACCCTCTGACCGCAGATTTTCCACGCGCTGGTACAACTTGCTGACCATCAGGGATACCACGACGGGGCATTCCTCGGAGCCCAGCATTGAGAAAGTTGGCACCATTGTAGATTCCTCCGTGATAGGGTGTCTCGACTTTGCGGGAATCGGCCTTACCACGGGCGCGGGCGTGATGACCACGAGGACGACGCTAGTGGTCTCGGAGTCATGATCACTCAGTAGGCGCATGCGCACTGCCATGGCGAGGCCTACCCCGGGCGAAAGCTGGTCCTTGTTCTATCGGCGGCGTTTTGGTGCTGACGACTGCGCGGTGTCGTTGGAGCACCTCCTGAGGTTTGCCGGCACCACTGTAGATTCCTTCGAGGTAGATGTGGAGGGATCCGGCCTGACCAAAGACGCGGGCGTGACGATCTAAGATGGCGATCGTCAAGTCAGGCGCCGGGCGCGTTCTCCACCACGTGCTAGGCTTACTTCGTCCTCTTCATCCCCGCTGGAGCCATAGGAGACGCCCAAGGGGGGGGGGGGGGGGGGGGGGGCTCCGAAGCCCCCTCCGAAGCCATTCATTCCCCCCCTCCCCCCTTAAAGTATCATTTCCAGAATGCTGTTACCCACATCATTTGATGTTTCTCTTGAGCTGCCTCTATCTTTTCAGTTCAAATTTTATTGCGGCAAAATTTTTACGGCATCGTTGTTAGCGCCGACGTGCACGGCTTTTAATTCATACTTTTGCTTTATTTCTCCAAATCCTGACACTAGGAGGACAAGAAGATTTGAAGCACTATCTTTGGTTTGGTTTGGTTTGGTTTGGTGCCTATTGAAATAGCACAACCCACTACGGGGGATTGGCCATTGAATCGGGCGGCAGTGGGAAGAAAAATGATGGATACTTAAATGGGATTTCCTTACTTAAGGATGAGATAATAAATGAATTCTAATCGTTAATAATAATTTCCATGCTATAGCATCTTAAAATTTGAAGCAAATATTTTCGTTGTCTTGTTGAGAAAAAACAATTAGCATGGCAGTCTCCCTGTTTCCATTACAAAATTAAATATGGCATCACATACGTTCCTATTACATTGTCCTAGTGCCGACGCCCCCAGAGATAGAATGATAGGTAACGTAATCGTCAATCCAAGTTGGCGGAGGGGACCTTCTAGAAGTCGTTTTCTGTGGATAGTGAACCGACGACACTCTATAAAGAAAGGATCCATAGTTTCTGGTTCATTGCAAGAAATACATTGAGGGGAAGGTGCCAAAACCAGACCTATGGGAATAGAAATTAAGCTTTGGTATTCAGCAACTCATTCTAGTAAATGAAAATTCAAATGTTCTTGTTGAACAGCGGCGGCTACCTCATCCGTATTTTTTCACTTCAACTTTTTTTAAGATTTGCACTGGGAACACCATGTACATACAATATATTTAAACATATACACAGGACAAAGTTAATTATATTTTTAAAGCGAATGAGGTAGCCACGTAACAGTTATTTGTAATGGTATGCATAGCTTATGCCTAGAGCATGATTATGTTGCTGTATGTTCACCTCGCTTCAAATTGTTTTGCGTGCTTTTTTTTAACCTAAAAAAGAACAAAAAAACATGCAGACTTCAGTGAGCCATTCGGCAGAGTCTTTTATGAACGGCTTGTGAAATGCACGATAGGTGTCTCAGTATTGCTTTTCTTTCCTGTAGGCAATACTCACGACTTATGAAATAAAAATTGACTCGCCATCCCGGGTCTGCCAAAGTGTTTGTCCAGCGAAACTGTTCAAAACCACCACTACAACTACTGAGGGGGCTATGCTATGCTTTACGGCTTCAGAGTAATGGTAGTGTAGGAATGCTATTTTAGAATAATGGTAGCAATAGAAGTATACATTTGACGTCACGCCACCGCTCATAGCGGTGCTGCAACAACATTGACATCAGTTGATAGGCTGGTTATTTTATATACGAAAGGCTAGTGACGTCACTCTCCACGTCGGACGCTGCTGTCAACGCGGCAGCTTGCGCAACAGTATACTCTTTACCGGGAAACGTTTGCGGGGAGCGCTACGTGCTTCGGATTTCATGTAGGCGCAGGAACGCCTTATCAATTATGTTGTTCGGATGCTTGTTTTGAGATTGTTCTTTATTGAAGTGTATGCTGTTCTGTATGTTGTATGCGTAATTCGAAAGAATGTATGCATTGTTCGCTTGACTTTGCTGAGTGCTTGTAGCCTCTGAATTATGGGCGTATGATCGAGCCATTGCATTTTGGGGTTATGAACCATAGATGATGATAGTTTTCTCTCGATGTTACGCCACCAAGAAATTACGGGATCCTTGCCATAAAGAGTTTCGCTGTAATATATTTCCCTACAAATTTGCTGGAAGTTAGCGCAGTGCGTGTCTGCTCTCACTCGTATTGTGCCCCCAAGTAACAGATTCTCAAGTCCCGCCTCCGCGACCCCCTATCTGTTCCTTTTCTTTCTCCTCTCCAACACGTCGAATGGGCGGCGTGGGGGAGAGGTTAATTACTGAGTTTGATAACTAAGTAAATCACCCATTGGCGATTTCGCGCAACTTCTGATTGCCTACGGCCAAGAATGCTATGTTGCCGAAAAAAGAAAACAAAATGAAGTATATCTTTTCAATCTCGAAGAGGGGATAAGCCAAATTATGCAAACAAACTTCCCTATAGATCTCGTTTCACCCCCAAAAAAAGATGACAGACGTCGCCCTACAAGTGGAAATAAAACAGGAGCGCATGACCTAGAGCCGCTATTCGTGCCACCATTTCGTTCCGACTACATCCACGCTGTTTGCACGCCTACCTTCGGCTGAATGACCGCGTTCAAGATGTTATTGAAGCGTGACGACAGATACAGGAGACTAGAACACGTAAAAATAGGACAGTGGTACGTGTCACCTTAGCGGGCACGCAGGATGCTCATTTTGTGTATATAGAGCAACTTAATAATGCGAAAGGAAGAAAAAAGACAGGGGAAAACATTTGCATTGCTCGACACAACGCTTCCCTCGAGAAGTATTGTTGCTCTTTATCCCTCGCACTTTTTCGTTGCACTTGAAATACACAGTTTATTTAAGCGTGAGTTTCTAAAATGATAGAGAGGCGCGAAGACAGGTGGTTCGAGTTTTCTTCAGATTATTTATTTATATATCTATTATTACGATTACACGAAACCACGAAATTGTTCTATAAAAGATCAGTCTAGAAGCGCCCTGAGTTTCTCCGACTAAGTCCCGAGCGGCTCGAAAAGATGCTGTTTTCCATGCATCTAATTCAGCACAAATCACTATGCGACACACAACGAGCTGGGCTCGACTGCTCGAAATTCCGAGACTGGGCCCATGTTTGCGCTGGGCGACAAGACGGGAGTTGTGGACAGGACGTCTTTAGACCTCGCTGGGCCTCTGCCGCCCCCGCTGGTCGACTGAGCTTGCAGCAGGGCGTCTAGGCTACCAGACCGTCTTTCAGCTCTTGCACATCAGCCTCCACTACAGCCTTCCACAATTCCACATTATCGAGCTTACGCTGAAGGCCTTCCACCTTGTGCTTGTACTTCTCGATGGGCGCGCTGTAAGTGCATGGACATGGACATCTTCACATTGAGCACCTTCTTTTAGGCCTGCAGTTCGATCTTCACGGCCCGCTCAGCGCATACTCCAGGGTACTGCATGTTTCCGCGTAGCTGAGCTTCACCGCCGTCGCTGTCCCAATCATGAGGGCGCTGCCCGAGCCACCCAGGAAGTCCTTGAGGATGTGGGTGAGCTTGGAGTCCTGGTACGGCACTTGCTGCGTCCCGTTCTTCGAGCGGACGTCGATGCAGTTGCCGAGGGCCAGGAGGGACAGATTGAACTTGGTGACCTCGCGCATCTGATCCTTTGTGCCCCTACTGGCCGCAGCTTCGCGCTCCGAGCCGGCAAGGTCAACAAAGCACATCGAGACGCGAGTTTCCTTGCTCGTGATTGTCGCATTCTCCGTCAGTGTGACGTAGCTCTCGAAGATGACGTGCGACCATGAAGACTCAGCATTAGCGTCGGTGGCATGCTGAGTCCGGTTGTTTCCTTTCAAGAGCGGCTCGAGGAGGGTGCCGGCCTTCTTCACCTTGTGTATGGTGAGGTACAATATGGCAATGCCCTTGGTCGGATCGAAGCACAGCAGGTCTCGAACAACCTTGTTGTAGACTTCTAGATAGGAGACTGCTACGTCGCATGTCCGGCCCTCTGACCGCAGCTTGTCCACGCGCTGGTACAACTCGCTGGCCATGAGGGAGACCACGCCGGGGCATTCCTCGGAGCCCAGCATTGAGAAAGTTGGCACCATTGTAGATTCCTCCGTGATAGGGTGCCTCGACGTTGCGGGAATCGGCCTTACCACGGGCGCGGGCGTGGTGACCACGAGGACGACGCTAGTGGTCTCGGAGTCACGATCGCTCAGTAGGCGCATGCGCACTGCCATGGTCAGGCGTACCCCGGGCGAAAGCGGGTCCTTGTTCGATCGACGGCGTTTTGGTGCTGACGACTGCGCGGTCTCGTTGGAGCACCTCCTGAGGTTCGCCGGCACCACTGTAGATTCCTTCGTGGTAGAGCTAGTGCATCGATGTTGAGTGGTCCGGCCTGACCAAAGACGAGGGAGTGATTATCTAAGATGGCGATCGTCCAGTTAGGCACCGGGCGCGTTCTCCACCACGTGCTAGGCTTACTTCGTCCTCTTCATCCCCGCTGGAGCCATAGGAGACGCCCAAGGAAGGGGGGGGGGGGGGCTGACGATGATGATGACGATGTCCTTAACAAATGGCTCGTACCCACTCCAGGGGATTGGCCAAGAATTGGGCACCTGAACTTTTAGTTACGGTTTCTGAAACTACAGTTACTGTGCAATTTAGTAATCAGAACAGACAGATTAATTTTCCTAAACTGCACAATTTATAATAATAATGCCATGCATTAAAACTAAAATATCTCTCACAGAATTGTATAAGTAGGGATTTAAAATTTTATTTGTTTTGTTGACTGAATGAAACCACAAACGGCATCAAATACTGCTCGACTTGCATCGTCTTCTTCATCACCGCTGGAGCTGTAAGAGCCGCCTACAAGGCGGGGGGAGGGGGTGCGGTGGGGGGAGGATCCGGAGCCCCCTCCGAAGCCATCCTTTCCTCCCCTCCCCTCTTAAAGTGTCATTTACAGAAATCTGTTACCCATATCATTTGATGTTTCTCTTGAGGTGCCTCTACCTTTCCAGTTCAAATTTTATTGCGGCTAAATTTTTACGGCATCATTGTTAGCGCGGACGCGTGCACGGCTTTTAATTCATACATTTGCTTCATTTCTGCATATCCTGACACTAGCAGGACAAGAGGATTTGAAGCACCAGCGGCGGCTACATCATCCGTATTTTTTCACTTCAACAACTGGGAACACCATGCACATACAATATACTTAAACATATACACAGAACAAGTTAATTATATTTTTAAAGAGAACTAGGTAGCCAACTAACAGTTATTTCTGATGGTATGTATAGCTTTAGGCGCCGCGGAAAGAACTGAAATTTCCAACCAAACGCCGTTTGACTTTCTCCTCGCGGGCACTACGCTCCCAGCCGGAGAGGTGACGTATATGCGAGAGTGCGCATGTCTGTGCTGTGACGTCGCTCATAGTGACTCGTGAATTCGTGAATTATTCAAGGCACCATCTGTTGTTTGTGTAATATGTTGCTTCAGTATAGACGAATTAAAGCGTGGAGAAATAATAGAAAACACAAACCGAATGTCTGCGTGTTTTATTGCGATCAATTATATGGACACTTCAAGCGGATTTCTGCCGTCGCCGTCGTCGCCGCCGTGAGGTTCCGTATAAAGTCCAAGGGCGATAAAATCGTCGACGCGTGCCGTATGTGCAAGTGAAAGTGCGCGGGGGACGCGCGCTATCACGGAGAGCAAACGCACGGCGGAGAGCAAACGCGACTTCCGTCGCGCGAAAGGCCGTGGGGGTATGGGAGGGAGGGTTAGATGGCGACGCTGTGCGGCGGCCCCAAATGCGTATCTTACAACCGGGCGCAAGGGGAATTGGCCACTGAATCTCCCACGCGAAAGGACAAAAGCGGGAAAGCAGCGCGAGAGGGAGGGGGGGTGCAGCTTCTACTCTGTCAACAACTGCGCTTGTACTTTGCGCCGGTGCGGGCTGTCGCGCGCACCGTATTTTGAAAGCGATCTCCGCACGGCTCTGACCTTTGTATGCTCTGTCCATTCGGCCTCTCAGTTTTCGTTGAAGCGACAGACCGCACGAACCTTCGCTCGCTGCGGCGGCTGCGCTTGCTGCCAGCGTTTTGACAGTGGTTGCCTGCGGTCATCGAGTGTGATCTATTCATGTTTGCTTGTGCGCGCCGACACCACGCTTGTTAATTCAGTTGGTAAGCGAATGTGTCCAAGTTTATGCAGCCGATAAACCTACTATCCCCACTCCGAATAGCTCTCTACTAATTAGCTATCGCAATTGATCCTTCGCCTTTCGGGCGAAACTGGGACATTTTTTGTTTTGCTTCGTACCGTAGCAAGAGAGATGTACTTCCGTTTCGTCTGCTTGTTCTCACCTCGTTCAATCACGCGCGTACATAACGAAACTGCCATTTTCTACTCTGTTCCAGCGTGCGATCATACTCTGTAATCCGCTAGTGTCTGCTTCATTATTCGTGTGTCACTGACTTGTACCGGTAGTCATGCAGGTGTACGCGTGCAGAGCGCGCAAAATCGTGCGATGTGCGAAACGAGACAAACGCAACAGCTCGCGCGCGGCACCGTCAGCGGAAGAGCGCCGCGAAAAAAAAAAGAAAAGAAAAAAAAAGCGGGGCTGTAACTTATGCGTCACGCCATCCTCCGGCTTCGGTATGGGAGAACGCAGGGAAGAAACATCGCTTGTGGAGGCTAGTCGGGGGCATGAGATGAGTGTCGCTATTGGCAGTTGCGCTCGCCTCCTGAAAGCATGGGTTCGCGGCATACTATAGTGACGTAATACTTAGCAAACACGATCATTAGCGCGCATTGTATGCACTGCGTTCAATATTGTATGCACTAGCTCAATATGGCCAGGCCTAGTGAGGGGCCCTTAAGGCCCTCAATCATGTGTTGTATTCGTCCCCAGTGTTGCTGAACAAGGCAATATCATCTGCAAACCGAACGTTTCTGATATATTCGCCGTTGATCGTCACTCCTTACCTATCGCAGTATAATAGCTTGAATACTTCTAAGCATGCAGTGAATAGCATTGGAGAGATTCTGTCTCCTTGCACGACGCCTTTTTTGATAGGCAATTTTCAACTTTTCTACTGGAGAACCAAGGTAGCTGTGGAATCTTTGTAGATATTGTTACGGGAAGGAAGAAACGTACTGGTTTTACAGACGGGTTTTAATGGCTACGCAGAGAAGCGAAAACCCAGAATCTTCTTTGTCGTCTCCCAGGGCACCAACCATGTCCTCTTCTTTCCACCTTACGCACTGTGACATTACCCCCGTCAGAAGAAGCACCTTACTGGTGCGACTCACTGGTTCCAGAAAGGAACGGTTTGAGGCGGCTGACGTGGACGACGTCAGATAGAGGTGAAGGCACGGTAGCATCCAGAGGAGACACTTCATATGTGACAGGCGTCACCTGGCGGAGGATGCGATAAGGGCCGTAGTATCGCGAAAGGAGTTTCTCCGAAAGACCGACACGTCGAGATGGAGACCAAACTAGCACAAGATCACCTGGTTCGTATTCGACATCGCGGTGGCACTGATCGTAACGGCACTTCTGACGTGTTTGGGAAGCAGAGAGACGAAGACGGGCAATCTGGCGTGCCTGGGTCGCTGTGGTTATAACATCACGAGCGTACTCCGTCGGCGAGTCGAGTGTGGTCGAAAGAAGAGTCTCGAAAGGCAAGGTCGGTTCACGGCCATATAGAAGGTAAAAGGGCGAATAACCAGCTGTGTCGTGGCGCGAGGAATTGTACGCAAACGTGACAAATGGTAAAGCAGTGTCCCAGTCGCGATGATCGGAGGAAACATACATCGCGAGCATGTCAGTTATTGTCCGGTTCAGGCGTTCAGTAAGACCGTTAGTTTGAGGATGGTAGGCTGTAGTAAGCTTGTGTTTAGTAGCACAGGATCGAAGTAAGTCGTCGATGACTTTGGCAAGAAAGTATCGCCCGCGATCGGTGAGAAGTTGACGAGGTGCGCCGTGGTGTAAGATAACGTCGTGAAGCAAGAAGTCAGCGACGTCTGTAGCGCAACTGGTGGGAAGGGCTCTTGTAATGGCATAGCGGGTGGTATAGTCCGTAGCGACCGCAATCCACTTATTTCCGTCGTTTGATATAGGGAATGGTCCGAGAAGATCAACGCCAACGCGAAAAAAAGGGTCGGTCGGTATATCCAGAGGCTGCAGCAGACCAGCGGGATGTACAGCAGGTCGTTTCCGGCGTTGACACGACTCACACGCGGCGACATAGCGACGGACGGAGCGGTTGAGACGGGGCCAGAAAAATCGTCGCCGAATTCGGTCATAGGTCCGAGAGACGCCAAGGTGTCCAGCAGTGGGAACGTCGTGCAGTTGCTGGAGTACAGTCTGCTGAAGATGAGACGGAATGACGATTAGCAGCTCGGGCCCGTCTGGGTGCATGTTGCGGCGATACAGGGTGTCATTTTGTAGTACGAACATGTGAAGGGATGGGTCAGACGGGTCAGAGAGCAGGCGTTCGATAAGCTGCCGTAACGATTCATCGCGTCGCTGTTCAGCCCCTATGTCTTTCAAGGCGGAAAGCGAGAGGACGCAGATCGGTGCGGCATCCACTAAATCGTTCGGTGCATCGACGGGGTGACGAGACAGGCAGTCGGCGTCCTGATGTAAACGACCCGACTTGTAGACTACAGTGTATGTGTATTCCTGAAGGCGTAGTGCCCAGCGACCGAGGCGTCCGGTGGGATCCTTGAGGGAAGAAAGCCAACAAAGGGCGTGGTGATCGGTTATAACCGTAAATGGTCGACCATATATGTAAGGTCGGAACTTGCCCACAGCCCAAACGAGGGCGAGACATTCCCGCTCAGTAATCGAATAATTGCGCTCAGACGGGGAGAGGAGGCGGCTGGCGTAGGCGATAACGCGGTTGTGCCCACGTTGGCGTTGGGCTAAAATTGCGCCGATGCCGTATCCACTGGCGTCAGTGCGAATTTCTGTCGGAGCAGAAGCGTCAAAATGGGCGAGAACAGGTGGTGTGGTGAGTAGCGTGATGAGGCGCGAGAAAGAAGTCGCTTGTTCAGAGCCCCAGCAGAAAGGAACATCTTTCTTGAGGAGGTCAGTCAGGGGACGAGCAACATGCGCGAAATTTTGCACAAACCGACGGAAGTAAGAACAAAGACCGATAAAGCTGCGAACATCTTTGGCAGAGGTCGGTACAGGAAATTCTGCACTGCACGAACTTTAGCGGGATCGGGGCGAATGCCTGACGAATCGACGAGATGTCCGAGCATGGTTATTTGGCGGTGACCGAAGTGGCACTTGGACGAGTTGAGCTGCAGGCCAGCGGCGCGAAAAACGGAAAGCACAGATGAAAGTCGTTCAAGATGGGCCGCAAAAGTTGGAGAGAATACGATGACGTCATCCAAGTAACACAAGCAGATGGACCATTTCAATCCACGCAAGAGCATGTCCATCATACGTTCAAAGGTCGCCGGGGCATTGCACAAGCCGAAAGGCATTACCCTAAACTGATAGAGGCCGTCAGGTGTAACGAATGCGGTCTTCTCACGGTCCATTTCATCCACGGCAATTTGCCAATATCCGGAGCGAAGGTCTATTGATGAAAAATAAGTGGCACCGTGAAGACAGTCCAGAGCATCGTCGATCCGTGGAAGCGGGTATACATCTTTCTTGGTGATCTGGTTTAGATGACGATAGTCCACGCAGAATCGCCAGCTGTTGTCCTTCTTTTTGACGAGCACAACAGGGGAAGCCCACGGACTGGAAGAGTGTTCAATAATCCCTTTGGCAAGCATTTTGTCAACTTCGCTCTGGATAACTTGTCGCTCAGAGGGCGACACCCGGTATGGGCGTCGGCGAACAGGTGCCGCATCGCCTGTATTTATACGATGCTTCACAACCGTAGTTTGACCCAAAGAGCGATCGTTCAGGTCGAAAATGTCGGCGAAGGACTCGAGGAGGTCATGGAGCTCTGCGGCGGATTGGGGGTCGAGGTCCGGCGCAATCATCTTGGCAATGTCGTCGGCCGGGGCAGATGCAGAAGGCGCAGAACGAGCACTGGTCGAAGATGTCGCAAGAGATAGTGCTGAAATATAGCACTCGCGGGACGGTGACAACGTGGCAAGTGACATCCCTCGAGGAAGTACTTGAGGGCACTGGCCGAAATTGAGGATGGGAAGACAGGTCTGATTGGCCGCTACAGAAATGACGGTGTGTGGGAAGGAGACATTGTGGGAAAGCAGGACTGAAGTCGCGGGAGTGAGGACATAGTCTCCGTCTGGAACAGGTGGAGAGGCGAAAACGGTGATGCAGGTTGCTGCTTGGGGAAGAAGACGAATAAAATCCGCAGAACAAAGCTGAGTTGGGGCTTGAGCAGGAAGGTCAATGGAAAGGGGTAGGTCAAGTTGGACAACACCGGCTGAACAGTCAATCAGAGCAGAATGGGTGGTCAAAAAGTCGAGGCCGAGGATCACATCGTGGGGGCAGCGTTCGAGCACACTAAACAAAACGGACGTGTGGCGTCCGGCGACACTGACACGTGCAGCACACATTCCGAGCACAGCCGGAGTTCCACCGTCGGCGACCTGTAGCAGTCGAGTCGGAGCAGGAGTAAGGACTTTCTTCAGGCGCGTCCGAAGGTCAGCACTCATGATGGAAACTTGCGCTCCAGTGTCGATGAGTGCTGTAACAGGCAAACCATCCACATCCACGTCCAAAAGGTTCCGATCAGTAGGCAGGGTCAACAGAGGAATTTCAGGCCGGGGTGCTAGAGCAGCGTCACCTCCCGGAGCTGCCCCAGTCAGTTTCCCGTCGGAGAGCGGCGACGGTAAGCAGGGGACGGGGAACGACGCAGCTCGGGGTGAACGGGAGCGGCTACTGTGCGGTGATGATGAGCGGTTAGTCGCAGTGACTCGGGCGTTGTCAGGTGCATCGTCGAACTCGGTGGGGGGCGCAGGCGGGCGAGGATTCAGTGGGGAGCGGCGGTAGGCGGGAAAGCTTGGTCGAGAGAGGGCCGGCCAGGAACTTCGGCAATGGCGAGAGATGTGGCCCACACGTCCACAATAGAAGCAGATGGGTCGGTCATCATGTGTGCGCCATTCGGCCGGGTTGCGATAGCTCGGGTAAGGACCGCTCTGGTTCCGGTAAACAGGGGCAGAGGCAGCAGACGAAGCGAAGTCAGGACGGTTGGCGGAGCAGATGGATTGCAGACCCACATTGGAAAGTTCTTGGCGAACGACCGATTGTATGAGGGACACGAGCGGCCGGGAATCGTCAAAGCACTGCGTCACTTGTGTGGCAGGAGACGCTGCTTCAATTTCTCGCCGGACTATACGTACGACGTTCTCGGAGGGAGTGGGCTCACGCGGAAGACAAAGGTCTTCACACGTCGATGAAGCAGCGGTGTTGGGTAGGCGCGTGAACTGCTGAACTATGCGGCGACTTTTCGCTTCTTCAAAGCGGCGACATTCGTTAATGATCTCATTGACTGTGTTGATGTTCTTATACACGAGAAGGTTAAACGCGTCGTCCGCTATGCCTTTTAAAACGTGACTGACCTTGTCTGCCTCTGTCATGTTCTTATCCACCTTGCGGCAAAGAGCCAAAACGTCCTGGATGTACGCCACGTAAGATTCAGTGGACGTCTGTGCACGGGTCCCAAGGTCCTTCTGAGCAGCACGTTGGCGGCCGATGGGCTTGCCGAACAAATCACGAAGCTTCTGTTTGCATTGCTCCCAACTGGTAATCTCTTCTTCATGTGTCTCGAACCAGACTCGTGCCGTTTTTTTGAGGTAGTATATTACGTTGGCCAGCATAAGCGTGTTATCCCACCTGTTGCTGGCGCAGACCCGTTCGTAATTTGCCAACCAGTCATCGACGTCAACGTTGTCAATCCCAGAAAACATGCCAGGGTCGCGGGGCTGGGTTAGGATGACCGTCGGTGGCGTCGACGGGGCCGCGGTTGAAGACTCCCCTTCGGATGACATGGCAGCCAGGTTACGTCCGCTGCGGAGCTCCGTCTTGCGCAAGTGAGTACCCCGCACGTCCACCAATAATGTTACGGGAAGGAAGAAACGTACTGGTTTTACAGACGGGTTTTAATGGCTACGCAGAGAAGCGAAAACCCAGAATCTTCTTTGTCGTCTCCCAGGGCACCAACCATGTCCTCTTCTTTCCACCTTACGCACTGTGACAATATTTTAGAAGATATTCAGGAATGCCTCCCGTACTCCTTGATTACGCAATGCCTCCATGACTACTTTTGTCTCTACCGTATCAAATATATTTTCATAATCTATGAAAGCTATACAGAGAGGTTAATTCCACTTTGCAGATTTCTCAATTACCTAACTGATGAATGGATATCCCTTCCTGGAGCCAGCCTGTTGTCTTGGTTGATTGAAGTGGAGTGTTGCCCTGAATCTATTGAAAATTATCTTGGTAAACATTTTATACAATACTGAAAGCAAGCTAATGGGCCTATAATTATTCAATTGTTTAATCTCTTCCTTCTTATTTATTTGTATAATTTTGGAATTCTTCCAGCTGTGTGGTATACTTCAAGTCGTGAGGCATTGCGCATACAGGGCCGCAAGCTTTTCACGCATAATATATCCTCCATCTTTGATTAAATCAACTATTATTCCATCTTCTCCTCCCGCTTTTCCGCGGGACAAGTCTTACAAGGCCTGTCTAACTTCATCGTTACTAATATAAGGAGCCTCTCTATTACGTTCGTCACTACTTCCAATGAAGGTAGTGTGGTGGCTCTGGGTGCCACATGGACCTTAAAAGCAGAAATTAAAAATGAATTAACCAATTTTAGTTAATTAGCAAACGAACTGCGACAGATACTCGTCCATCTATATAGTGTCCGCCACGCTAGATAGACGAATAGTGACGAAATGATTATCGCATCTCTTATATCCTTCCTTTAAATATTTGTTGCCTGCTGTCCTTTTTTTTTAATCGTCGGTTATATAAAAAATGTAGGCCAATCCACTCTGTGAATGTGGTTGGTCAGCGAAGCTGTGGAGAGCAACCTCCAAACTGGTTAACCATGTACTATTTGAAATGATATGACATAAAGACTTTTGAGTGCACCTCACAACAACTTTATTACTTCGAAATGACTGTGATAACCGCTTGGTGATCGCTATGATACACACTAATGTTCTCCGTTGTTACTTGAGAGAGGTTCTTGGACAAAGGTAAATCAATGCATAACCCGTGCACACTGTTTGGTTTGACTGGGATCATTCAAGTACACGAGGTCAAACTCTTCCATCATGAATTGGGTGAACCACTCGTTTTCTGGTTTTGAGATGTCTACATTAAAGTCTCCAATAAAACCACCGCCGTGCTGTGATCACATCTGACCTAGGAGAAACGTGTGCGCATGAAATGCTCAATGTGTGCTTTTTCTTCGTCTTAGCATGACATTTGCGATTGGTGAGAAATCGTTCTCGGACCACAAGCGATCACATACATTACACGTAAATCCAAACTCTTGGTCCAGAAATTGTCTCTTAAATTTAGGATTTAGCGTGTTGAAATTCTGAACGTTCTTTTCGTGGTACTTACGCCCCTTTGCCGCGTTTACCGATTGAGGAAGTTCTGCATTGTCTTGCCACATTTGGCGCTTGCGCTCAGCCTCTGAGGCACGAACCGATGCGCCCTGCCCAGCGGGAGCACGACGCCGTTGTGCATAGTGACGTCGCTGTTGCGATAAGGACGAGCTAGGTAGCGCCTGAGTTTGCCCTTCATGTCGCCAGAACTCTCTCTAGTACAAGCACGTAGTTGCTAGGGGAGTAACTTAGTGTTTTCTGGCGGGCACCGTTTGGGAAATTCACCTTCTTTAAATAGAGAATTTTAGTTTAAGGAAGGGTGAATTTTGAAGGCAAACGAGATCGCTATGGAGAAATTCAGAGTGCAGGACCTCCTTCTAATTTGCGAGGAGTTAGGCATTTGCGCCGGCTCCGCAAAAACGAAAGAAGCAGTTCTCGACGTCATGAAAGAAGAGGATGTGACGGTCGAGGAGGCTGACGACGCTTGGGAAACCATCGTTGAAAGAAGGGAAAAAGTAGAGGAGTGCGAGAAGCACCAGCGTGAAGCCGAAGTGCGCAAGCATGAGGCAGCGCGACAGCACGTTCTTCGGATGCAAGAGCTTGAACGGGAATGCCAGATGCTTAGATGGCAGACAGCACGACGCCAGCTCCACACTTTCAGGACAAACGAGGATATAGTTAATTTCCTCGCCCGTTTTGAACGAGTGTGTGAGGAAGAGGGTGTCAGTCGGGAGTCGTGGACCGAGCGATTAGAAGCGCTGTTCCCGTTCAGTGTAACGTGTGTCATGAAGTGCTTGTCCGACGAGAAAGCGCGAGACTACGACAGGGCTAAGAGGGCTTTGTTCAGCCACTTTGGTGTAGCATGTCAGGCCGACTTTGAAGGCCAACATGAGAGAGAAAAAGCCGAGCCTGTCGAAGGTAGCAATGAAATAGATACTTTAGAAAACTTTGCAAAAGGTGTGATGCAAGGGACGCACACACAAAGCGAAGATAGCGGCGGATTTCCCGCACCAGAAACGGAAGGCCCTTTAGGCCAAGTGTGTGCGGCGGCGGCAATTCCGGCCAGCCTGCCAGAGAAAGTTGCCTGTCTATTTTCGGATAGTTCAGAGCAGATGTGCAAGGAAAAAAGACTGTTTTCTCCAATTAGGAACAGGGACAGCTTTTCTTCAAGGAGGAACAGGGATCGGTTTTTCACCAGTAAGGGAGCTTTCAGGGCAAAACCACGTGAGGGAACTCGGAAACTAATATGAGTGTACCCTATTGAGCAGTGGTCAGAGGACCAAGTTACGATTCCAGAGGCAGCTGCAAGCAGTGACGAGTTAAACGCGTTAGTAGCCGGAAGCGAGGTGAATGCGGTCACCGAAGAGAACGGTGGTTTTCCCGCCCTAGAATTTGTGGCCGACTGCGAAGGCCAAGATGGCAGTGACAAAGATTGTTCAGACAGCGCTGAGAGGGCTGTGGTGCCAGTAGTTAACGGACACAGTGACAAGCGCGAAGAAACACTTGTTTCGCCATTTAGCGAGGCTGTTTTGGAAGCCAAGGCCGACTTCGAAGGCCAGCGAGAAGTTTTGCATGCTGCCGACGGCAGTAATGGAGCTAGGCCAGCTGAAGAGAGACTTCATGACGAGCTAACTTGCTCAAAGGTCAAATCTGGTCAAGCTTTATTAGAAAGGCAGTCACACTGTGAAACCCGAGAGGGCAATGAAATTTCAAGTGCGTGTGCCGATGCCGCAGGCTCTACGAAGCATGCCAAACAGAAAAGGCGTAGGCGCAACACGAGAAAGGCGGACGCGGTCGAGGCGTCTAGAATCAAACGTGCAAAGCGCCAAGACGACAGGGGCAAATGCGCGAAGGTCAAGATCCAGTCAGAGACTGAAAACACGAAGGAGGGTAACTCCCAAGCTTAGCTGATACTTGAGGTGGGGGATCGGCGTGACGCACGTCGTGAAAATGAGAGTTTCGCGAAGATTCAGGTGTGGTAAATGTCGCCTGACCGCATCGCGTACAGGGCAGTGTAAGCAGAGGGACAAAGGGAAGCGTCCGGTATGCCGCCACAGTAGCCGATTACTCGCGGGGGAAAAGAAACGCCTCGCAGATAATGGGTCAGTGCGCGCACGGGTCTGTCAATGCATCCCCCTCCCATCACTTGGAGGCTGCTGTTCTAACGTCGCAGCTACAAGGTGGCGCTGAGCCGTGCTCGCTCAGAGGAGTAATTTCAGAGGATACAAAAACAGAATGGACATATGCAAATTTAACAGGACTATTTGAGCTAGAGCTTACTAAGGTACGAGTCAGGACAAAAGGGAACAGAAGACGTAAACCCAAGAGCTGGTGGGATGAGGAGGTTAAGAAAGCCATAGAGAAACGCCAGGAAGCATCCAGGGAACACAGATATTCAAAGCAGAGGGGTGAACCAGAAGCTGATGTAGGCAGAAAATGGAACAACTTCTTAAACTGTAGAAGGGAAGCATCCAATTTGATCAATGAGAAGATCAGAAGAAAGGGGAGCCAATGGTTGTCAGAAGTAAACAAAAAGGATAGAAAAGCAGCGAAGAAATTTTGGAAACATCTCAACTCCTTGAGTAATAAGACTAGCCTAGAGCAGAGGTTTATAGTTACAGCTCAAGGTGTTCGACTAGAGGGAGATGAGGCAATGGAACATATAAGAACAATGATGACAGAAAAATTTAAAGAACGAAACATAGCATGTGCTCAATCAGGTGAGGATGGACTAGTCAGTGCAGTGGCTCCACTGGCACAAAGCGAGTGGGAAAGGGCAGAGAAGAGGGTTCCTAGTAGCACGTCGACAGGTCCTGATGGCATCCCAATTATGTTGATAAAGACATTGGGCCCAAAATCTAAGAAGCATTAAGAGAGGCAGTGAGCAAAATGATAATGGACGGTAAAGCCCCTGATGGGTGGAGACTGAGCAGGATGAGCATGATATATAAGGGAAAGGGGGACAAAGCCGACATAAACAACTACCGTCCAATAACAGTGACGTCAGTGGTTTACAGGGTGGTGATGCAGATTATAAAGGACAGACTGCAGGCATGGGTGGAGAGCGAGGAGGTGCTGGGGGAACTACAAAATGGGTTCCGAAAACAAAGAAGGTTAGAAGATAATCTGTTCTCACTGACACAGTGTATTGAAATAGCAGAAAAGGAACACAGGCCCCTATGGCTTGCCTTTCTGGATATCAAGGGAGCCTATGACAGTGTAATCCAAAAGGATTTGTGGGACATACTGGGCACTCTAGAGGTGGAAGATGGTGTAAGAAATCTTTTAAAAGATATCTATAAAAGTAACAGGGTGCTTATAAAATGGGAAAACAAGGTATCTGGGCCTATAGAGATACAGCAGGGGCTTAGGCAGGGGTGCCCTCTGTCACCTCTGTTGTTCATGCTGTATTTACAAGGACTAGAGAAAAAATTAGAGAGGAGCGGACTTGGCTTCAACCTTTCCTATTTCAAGCAGGGAGAATGGATTAAACAGTCATTACCAGGACTGATGTATGCAGATGACATTGTACTTATGGCTGACAGCAAGGAAGACTTGCAGAGATTAATGGACATCTGTGGTAAAGAGGGAGATAGCTTAGGTTTGAAGTTTAGTAAAGAAAAATCGGCAGTCATGACTTTTAATGATAATCAGGGCAGCGAGCATAGAATACAGGAGGTTACGCTGGAGGTGGTGGATAAGTACAAATATCTTGGAGTGTGGATAAACAATGGGGCTGAGTACCTAACGGAACATGAAAAATATGTGACGGCTAAAGGTAGCAGAAATGCAGCTGTGATGAAAAATAGGGCACTGTGGAATTACAATAGGTACGAAGTGGTGAGAGGGATTTGGAAAGGGGTGATGGTCCCTAGTTTGACTTTCGGCAATGCGGTCCTGTGCATGAGATCAGAGGTTCGAGCAAGGTTGGAAGTTAAGCAGCGAGGGGTAGGTAGACTGGCTCTGGGAGCACACGGAAATACACCAAATCAGGGGGTACAGGGTGACATGGGATGGACGTCATTCGAGGGCAGGGAAGCCAGCAGCAAGATAGAATTTGAGGAGCGATTGAGAGAGATGGCAGAAAAGCGCTGGGCAAGGAGAGTTTTCAGTTATTTGTACATGAGGAATGTTGATACAAAATGGAGGAAGCTGACCAGAAAACTGTCAATCAAATATTTGGACTGCAGGAGGGGTGCAGACCAGGAAACAGCGGTTAAGAAAAAGGTTAAGGAAACAGAGAGGGGTCTGTGGAAAACAGGGATGCAGACGAAATCAGCACTGGGCACATACCGAACTTTCAAGCAAGAAATTGCCAAAGAAAATATCTACGATAATTCTAGGGGAAGCTCTTTGTTGTTTGAAGCCAGGACGGGAGTATTGCGGACTAAGATGTACCGAGTCAAGTACCAAGGTATAGACACGTTGTGCTGTGCGTGTGGAGAAGAAGAGGAAACGGCTGAACACCTCATACTTTTCTGTAAGGGGCTTAACCCTACAGTGCAAGGCAACGGGGCTGATTTTTTCAAAGCATTGGGGTTTAGGGACAGTGAAGGCAAAATAGACTTTAAGCGGGTAGAAATGACCAAGCAGAGGTTATCTGATTGGTGGATAAAATTAAGGCAGGGGTGAAATTTCACCCACCACAAAGTACAAATTATGTTAATGGTCATGGCTAGGTGGCGTATGCCACCGCCCGATTTAAAGGGTTCAGCCTCATCCATCCATCCATCCATCCATCCATCCATCAAGGGCTGCAGAAGATAGCGCCGACCTTTCCTTTCTCAAACGAACCACTTAGTAGGCTAGAAGGTGTGTCAGGCGAATTAGTGGTCTTTGCCTTCTTCGCGCCCGCACCTTGCAAAAACCCAGGAATGCGCGACCCCCTCGAGCGCGTCTGAAAGGAAAGGCCACGGTGCGTTTGAGGCCCGAGAATAGAGAAATGAGGAATACGGGTGGCAAATATTTTTGTCCTTTGTATTCCGTCTGCGGGAGATTATTGAGCCTTGAACATTCACAGGCATAAGGAATACCGCACTTTTTTGTTAGGTTGTTAACCTTTTCGGCTCAGGTTAGACCCACGATTTAAAGGGGAGTGTTTACGCAACGACAGCTATAGAATTGGAACCCAAACAGTGTCAGGGTTGCATATAGTTTGGAAGGTCACGCACAAGTTGCGCCAGTTGATGAACGACGCTTTTGCGCGATGTCGTGACAATTCATGTTTTGTTTGACAGTAGTGCTTTTCTTTCGAGGTACGTTTTGCAAGTTGCATTCATTAATATTCAATTCTTTGAGGATACTTTGGAACAACTTTGAGTTTTAGGAACGTTCTGTTAGGCAGAGGGCATTGTTGGTCTATTCTGATCGTGGTGGAGGCAGATAATTTTGAGTTAATTTAATGTTTGCTTTAGGAAAACATGACAGCTGAACGCTCGAGAAAGGATTGCGTCAGTGTTATCGTTTTTTTTTTTCGAGGAGATACGTAAGCGGAAGATAAAAAGCGTGAATTTAGTTTTGACTGCGACTTGTTTTAGATAGTTCGCGCCAGTTTTCGTTAGGGTAAGGCTTTCTTTTCGGACTTCGCGATTTCTAAAAGTAACGCTCTATCAGGTTAGATATTGTTTATTCTGCAGTATACTTCAACTGATTTTGGAAAGCGTCGGATGATTGTTACCGCGCGCACGTGGGGAGGATCGCGCCTTAGAAATTGGTTGCGCGGATCGCCTTTAGCGATAAATTTATTTTTTATTTGTCGTATTATCTAAGGGCATGTCACATAAATACGGCCACCTGCTCAGATGAAGCATAGCATTAAAACAGTACAATTTAGAAGTGCGCCAGAGGAAAGGCAGAATAAGTCAGGCCTTCTGAGCCAATTTGGGCCAATTTGGGCAAGTGGTAAGTCGTAGATGGTTTTCCCATTTGCATTATGTTTTGATTATGTTGCTCTCTTGTGCTAAGAGTTACGGACTATGAATTACTGAAGGCCAGTTCTCCATTCGCCTTCCTGATCTGCGGAAGCTCTAATTCCTAATTACTTAGCTTGATTACATAAACCCAGTTGGTGTCTGTTTGCGAGGAAACATCATCGGAAGTTTCTTGGTAGTCGTCTGGATCAACGCGCACCTCAATTGCGTTTCAGTGTTTTCTTTAGATAGGGGGTTGTCAGATCATTGGAATTGGTAGAGTCTGCGATGAGAGTGGCTTGCAGTGGCGCTTGCGGCATTGTGTGTGGCTGACATAGGTCGCTCCTTTGAGCTTGTCATCTTGCATTTGTGCAGTCCAGTCAGAGCCCAGCTATCAAAAGGCCTTTGGCTGGAAGATACTCATTCCTGGAAGCAGCGGCCCCATGGCTTTGAGCAAGGCAGGTATGAAACCGGCCGAGCTGCATCGAACAACTCGACCTCCCGATGCATCATCTGGCGGCGGGGGTGCTGTTGTGCCTGGCGGTCCTTCGGGACAAAGGAGGCCTTACCGACAGACGTGAAGCTGTGGGTATACAAACATCTGAATGTCTGGATCATACAAAATGCCTTTGAAAAAAAAGTTGATTGGTGCCTTCTAGCTCAGCTGGGCAAGAACAATAATATTTCGCAAAAATGCAAGGACATTTTCGGCAAGAAAAATAAACGTGGAGATTGAGTTTATAACTTCTGCAAACATGGGGAAATATGTTCAACTATATCTGTGACGGTCGAAAAAACGCTGGTTAAATTGGCGCGGAAGGATCCATCCATCCATCCATCCATACATACATACATACATACATACATACATACATACATACATACATACATACATACATACATACATACATACATACATACATACATACATACATACATACATACACACATACACACATACACACACACATACACATACATACATACATACATACATACATACATACATACATACATACATACATACACACACACACACACATACACACACACACATACATACATACATACATACATACATACATACATACATACATACATACATACATACATACATACATACATACGCACGCTTTGGTCGGTTGCCGTGGATGTCCCACCCATGGCCCACCTTAAATTGATACCAAACATTATAGTAATCGTGGTCAAATGCTTTGCAGGAATCGTGTTGTCTGTTGACCATAAGAATCGGCACGCTTTCCGCCAAGGGTACCTCGATACGACCTGGTGTCGAGGCACCCAGACACAGCAGCGCATATGCTGCACTCTGCCCAGCTGCGAACCCCATCGCAAAGAAGAATGTGACAGTTGACAACTTTTTTTTTCTCTTTATTGTGGAGTGCACAAAGCAGGAGCTATGCTTGCAGTAGACTCGCTGAGCAAATGGAGAGCCCATGCAAATCGCGCTAGATATATATGCAACAGCAGGACACAATAAATTCCAAACGCTGGACCACAGCACTGTCAACGCTAGTCGGTTACTACTGTGGGATTTCGCCCATGAGCAGGCATCCTTACAAGGATCTAGCGCTACCCCTTGTACGAAACAATCAGCAGAATTCCCCTCATGCCCCGTGATAAATTTTTATTCATTTTCTGATCGTACGCTGATCGCACGATACTCTCCGCCACAAGTGACGACGCATCCGTATATTTGTTTCGGTAGAAGCACACAAATCTCGTCGTGAATCGTGGTGTCGGGCAAAGCCAACCACAAGAGAATACTATAATGTGCTATATACTTGAGTGCGCGGTTCAGTTGGAACGGGGAAAATGTTTTTAAGTTGTCTTTGTACATCCGTACGAGTTACGACGGGCATTCGTGAGTTCTGTCTCGATGCACCGACATGAGGTGTAGTCGCCTTCTTTTCTTTTTTTCTGCCTTCCGCGTTATTCTCGCATTGGAATACCTGTATAGATATGACATTTAGGCAGGCAGTCCTTCAAATTGTAGACCGGCCGATTCAAAATGTATCATGTTTACCGCGCGCGGACGAGTGCGTACGCTAAAGAAAGAGTGGGAGGCCAGAAAAGACGGGAGCACATCATGTCTCGCTGCTGCCGTCGATTTCGTTGACGCCCTCTGGCCAGAGATCCGGGCGCGTACGGCGGCGGATTGCGTCGACGAGAAATCTGCGGAGTCCCGAGATGCGCGTCCTGACGGCATCGTCGTCGAGCACGTAGCAGCCGACGTTGTAGCTGACGATGACCTCGCGTGCGACGACGCCCTCGAGCCTAATGCAGCCGTCCACCTCCGCCCGATGGTAGGTCATGTTGTAGAAGCGGACGCACAACTGTGCGATCTGCTCGGGCCAGCAGATGGGCGGCGGATCGCGGCCTGCGTGGCACCATATTCACGCGCATGAGTGAGCGGCTCGCAATGCGAATCCCGTTACGAATGTTTAAAAAGAAAATACGGGAGCTGTAAAATACCCCTGCACTGGTTTGCAACGCTCAACAAAAGTTACAGTGCAGAAATAGCGAAAAAGGCTACGCTATTTGACATTTGACTTCCTATACATGAGGCCTGTGGTTGACACGTGTAGTACGCTGCACTTGAGATGGAGGGCCCAAATGCAATGCAGTTTCTGTATCCTGAGAACTTTTCGGGGCATGCAGATGTATATACAGGATGTCCATTTTTAAGTTTTACGGAATTTTTAGAAATCGCCTGTGGCAGGTCGCATAATTCTTATCGTTGAGCTGGGTTATTGAAAGAGGCGGACATTACTAACACGAGAAATCTAAACACATATTCAACTAATTAACAAAAATCACTAATTAACTTCTTATATAATTAAATTACTTTACGACACATATTCCAATTCACGAATTGTAACCGGTGAGCTTGTCAAGCGTATCCACTTGGAATGAATTTTAATAATTTCCAGAAGTTCGGAGATATGCGCCATCAAACTCGCCGTAAAAATGCACTGTTATTCCACTTACTTTTTTACCGAAATGCTGTTTTGTACATTGAAGCACAAAAGTAACTCGAACGCCCATGTATTTCGTCCCACACTTTGGGAAATAATATCTCGAAGCTGATGTCATGCATCCTGGAAATTCATTTCAAGTGGATGCCTCTTGCAAGCTCACCGGCTACAATTCGTAAATTGCAATTTGTGTCGTAAAGTAATTAACTAAGAAGTTCATTAGTCAATTTTTGTTAATTAGTTGAATATGTGTTTCGATTTCTCATGCTACTAATGTCCCCCTCTTCGAATAACCCAGCTCAACGATAAGAAGTATGCTACCTGTCACAGGCGATTTTTAAAAATTCCGTAAAGCTTAAAAATGAACACCCTGTATATATGCATGCCGGTTTTTGTGCGACCAGCGCGGTGCGTACTCTCGTGTCCCAGGTTCCGCACCCCGCCTATAGCGGCGAAGAAATTAAGTTTCTATCAAAGCTCCTGTGTTCGGAAAATTTCTGCCAGCGATTTTATGCGTTGCACGAATATTGACGGTACTGAGCGCGTCACTCTTGTCCAGAGAGCCCTAGTGCGTTGCGGAGCAAATAAAAAATTCAGTGCAACTTCGCGCGCGCGCTACGCGATAGAAGCGAAAGACGGCCAGACGTGGTTGCTGTGCTGTTGAGTTCAGGTTTCGGCGCTTCAATGCTATGCGGCTTGCGCGTCCATGTTGTTGCTACTGCTCTCGAGCATTTAGCGTCCAACATAACAGCTACGCTGATATATGGTACCGTAGCTCAATTATTTCGTTGTTGATTTCTCCGCAAATGACTGCTCGACCGCTCTTCGCGGTAATTACCTAATCTGTATTTGTAGCAGCGAGAGTGAGCCCTAGATTTGGAAGAGCCCTAGATTTGGAACCTTGCTATGCGCAAATGGGAGGTAGCAAGTGACACTGAATTGTCGTGCGAGGAACGCTGCAAACGGATGCCAAAGGTTTCCTTCAAATGGCGCCAGAGTTCGCGCCAGTGGTAGCACGTGGGATCCACTAGGAAAAAAATAGCCTAGCTGAACTCGCGTTCTGCGGGTCGATGAGATGTCGGCCATTAGTATAAGCAGGCGTATTATTTTTCACTGCTCACCTGACACAGTTCGGTTGAGGACAACGTTGTCATCGATGGAGATGGTGAAGCCCAAAGCGTACTGGTCGGGGTAGTACGTCAGGTTGCTGCAGGCTGAAAAGTAACACAAGTTCCACTAAACAAGTGTAACGGAGTTTGAACTACGGGCAGGTGAAATGAATCGGAAACGACAACGCAGTTGTGAGAACGTGAGGATAGTAAGCATCGAGTAGCCTGCAAAAATAAACGCCTAAATTTCTTTGTGGACTCGAACTGAAGTGACCTTAACGAGATAATTATTGTGATCGCTTTTATGCCTGGGCCTTTGTTTTCGATTTGCTTCCTGGTCGCATCATGCCACACGTAGGTGCGGTCTACAAGACCGCGCGCCATATAACAAAGCAGAAAGAAAGAAGTTCTCACTAATCCGTTTACATAGCCAATTATTTTGTGTATCTTGCACTAGTTTACAGTGATACGGGGCGTTCAAGAGCTAGTAGCTGCATTGTTTTGCTCTTATCGGACGCTTCTTTGCTGAAGGGCTAATTCGAGGGAAGTCCACGAAACAAAACCTTATCACCAGCGTCTCTTCCAACAGGTATGCAGTCTTCGACGAATATTTCCAAGCCACTGCGCGCGTGAGAAGAGCTGCTCCTCGACTGTACGTCACTGGGAATCTGTCAAATCAGAGTCCAAGGATGTGAGTTGTGTTTATCTTTTACAGCATTGGAGTGCTGAGGATGTAGTACAAGGCCCGCATCAAGGTCTTGATTCGCGCTGTACTGAGCGTTCATTGTCCTGGACGCACCTGAGAAGGACTGTACCAGTGCTGCACAACTTGCGGCCTCGCAAGTGCAACAGTAACCGTGACCTCCTACTCGTAAGGTCAAGTGGAACCAGACACAGGTCTAGAAAAGATGCTTCTACACTAGCCGGCACCGTGTTCTTTCCTGTCATGCATTCCTAAACTGCGCTCCACTAACTGCAATAGACTAGAACTAGAAGGGCGTGACTACCTTTGTTCTTGATGCCGAAGCGTGGCGCTGACATGTTGAAGCAGCAGCCACACTCGTTGCCGACGCACTGGCACCAGCGGGTGTTGCTGGGCCAGATCAGAGTCTTGTTCACCTGATCCTCTTCGCCCGGCTTGGGGACCACTTCGTCGAACTGCGACACGTCGCCGGCGAGCGGGTCTGCTCCCCAAGCTGTGCGCATGTGTTCAAGAAAAATACCATGAAATACCATCCTCTAATTCGCTGCGGTCGGTTAATACGAGAGAGGGAGCTAGATTTTATTTACAGGAAAGGCCGAGTGGTCGGCCTGAGCTGGGCTGCTCTGCATTGGGGAAGAGTGAAGGGGAGGGAAAGTATAGTGATGAATGATGATGAGAACGAGCGGATGCGTATGTATGTATAGTATATACTGACGCCAGTCGTCCCATCCCGTAGCATGCAGGGACTCGTATCTGTTGATACGAGCTCAGCATTCCTGCTGAACAGCAGTAGTTTAGCAAGGACACAGTCTGCGACGTGTACGTACCTACGAAGCACGAATATAAGGGCTGTCCCGTGCATGCGTGCCCAGCGCACACTAACGCTTTCTTCAGAGCTGGCTTCTCCACATTACGGGATATTGTGTGGAGAAGCCCGCTTCTGTGACCATCGTCTTTCAGGTGATTGCGCCACCAGAACATCGATTTGCGTTAAAGAGGATATCTGAGGCGGGCCAAGCTGCCACGAGCAGCTTTGTTCCCCACTTTCCCTCCGCAATACTGTATTTGTTTTGCGGAAAATAAAGGTTACTCACTCACTCACTCACTCACTCACTCACTCACTCACTCACTCACTCACTCACTCACTCACTCACTCACTCACTCACTCACTCACTCACTCACTCACTCACTTACTTACTTACTTACTACTTACTTACTTACTTACTTTACTATTACTTTACTTACTTACTTACTTACTACTTACTTACTTACTCACTCACTCACTCACTCACTCACTCACTCACTCACTCACTCACTTACTTACTTACTTACTTACTTACTTACTTACTTACTTACTTACTTACTTACTTACTTACTTACTTACTTTACTTACTTACTTTACTTACTTTACTTACTTACTTACTTACTTACTTACTTACTTACTTACTTACTTACTTACTTACTTACTTACTTACTTACTTACTTACTTACTTACTTACTATATGCGGATGCAGAGCGCTTCGCGCACGCCGCGTGCTGAACTCGGATTTCGCAACGCGCCATGGCCTTTGTTCCCAGTAACTCGCACGCCAGCAGGCGGCTCGGCCTGTACTGGTAATGTTTCATGCGTTACAATGCCCAGCAGTCAACTGGAACTCCCACGTGCGTGCGTGTGTTCATTGATGATTGATTGATTGATGGATTGATTTTAACTCTCCAAAGCAACTCTGAGGCTATAAGATACACCTTAGTGGAGAGCTACGGATTAATTTTGACCACCTGGGGTTCTCTAAGCTGCACCTAAATATAAGTACACGAGCGTTTTTGCATTCCGCCCCAATTTAAATGCGGCCACCGCTGCTGAGAATCGAACCCGCGCTCAGCAGCAGAACGCCATATCCACTGAGATATACCGCAATGATCTGCATGCGTGCACGCGCGAGCGAGCTCACGTGTTACAGTAACAAACTGGCGTAATTGAAAATGAGCAAGTGAAATGGCCACTCTGTTTCCAAAGCACCGTTCTCGCATAGTGAGACCGCGCAAGACAGATGTGGCTCCTTCTTGTTGCGCGAGTTGCTACAGATACCTGTCATGTTCGCTTTGATAATTTACAAACAGCCACCCTATAGGGATTGCCGGTGGCAAGTTGGAGTCAAATCATGCGCCTTGCTTTTGAGCCATTGCAATAACAATGGCGTCTAGGTATACTTGCCAGCATTTGTGTCTGCACAGACTGGATTAATATGTTTCATTTGACCGCGTGACACGATCTGCGCGCGATATGAAATATTCGTTTATTGTGATATCCAAGCGGAAAGTCACAGCACGCAACAGCGCAAACGAGAAAACATGGAAAAAACGCACCACGAGAGAGAGTTTTCAGGGGAAAATATGGTAAGTATCCGATTACGATTATAAGGGTTGGCGTGCAGGAGCGACGAAGTGTTCGCTTCTGGTAAGTGTCAACACTTTTAGCTTTGTCTCAGAACGGAGTCGAACTGATATGACGACCTCCTGCTACGGTGCAGGTGAAAGCAAAATGCAAAAGTACAATGCCGTTTGCTCACGCTGTTGCGCTGGTATCTCCGTTCTGCTGCTTTTGATAAGTGAATTGGTGCGTACGTCGCTTCGGCTGTTATCGTTGCGTCGCAAAGCACACACCCTGAAAAGCGCGAGCAGCAACAAGATATGAAGATAATCATATATATTGAGAAAAAAAAAAGACCCCAACACAAACAAGGACAAAGGTGTGTGTACCAGCGGATTTGAGCTGACATCTACCCGACAAAAAAGCGAAGTGCCGCACCACCGTTATAGCTGGGATCGGTCACTCGGTGCGCCGCGTAGCCGCCGAGTTTCAGCTTCTTTTAAAACAAATTATGCAGATACAACGCACATCTTGGAATCTATGTGAACCGAAGCTTTCAGGAAGCGGTTAATTATATGCTGTAAATTTACCCGTTTAACTGTCTGCGTCTTTAACGTAAAGGAAACTGACGCGCGCGCGTGTGCTCTCGCGCACCCGTTGTTTTTCGGCACATACAGAATTACATACGTGATACCGTGGCCTAATGCTTAGAGCGTCGGGCAGCTGTGCTGGGGTACCGAGGTTTGACCCCGCCATCGGGCGCGTAATTCCTTTTTTTTTTTTTTTAAGTATGAGCTATTCGCCAAGACAGCAGCAACATCCAGCAGCCACGGTCAGGAAAAGTCCGCGAGAGTTCGCTAAGAAAGCTGCGTTTTAAAACGTTGGTGTGTTGTGTCACCTGCTGTAACAAAGTAGTTTGATTTGATTGCGCCTTGTATACACACAAAGTGCTGTGTATGTATGCATATAGTTTGCTATACTACGAGCTTTTTCGATCGAAAATGAGCAAGGGGTAGCTGTGTGGCGAGTGTACTGTGGCAAGCTTTTCCGGCTTCAAGCTGACCACTTTGTCGAACGTGAGAGCTCGTGCCAAAACGAAAGAAAAGACCTACTGATGAGTGCCTGCAGTGATCGAAGTGGCATCAGCGGATAGTCTTTGGACAACCACTGCAACTATACGTACAGCGTATATGTCTCTTGCGCTATCGTTTGGCCACAGTTTCCCCACGATAGAGTGTTTGATACTTATTTAGAGACTCATGTTTTCTGCGTCCCGCAGACAACCTTGCACGTGCTTTTATATGCTGCAGACACGTTGCGTCAGGGCTTTTTGCACTATACATGTGAGAAACGATTTGTCTACGACAGTGCCTTAAATATCTAAAACTAAAAATATCCTACGGTTTTACGTGCCACAACCAATATCTTATTATGAGGCAGGCCGTAGTGGGGGGCTCGGGGTTAATTTTGACCGCCTGGGGCTCGTTAACGTGCACCCAATGCACGTTACACGGGTGTTTTTGCATTTCGCCCCCATCGAAATGCGGCCGCAGCGGCCAGCATCTGATTCATTTACCTCGTGCTTAGCAGCACAACACCAAAGCTACGAAGCAACCATGGCGGGTCATATTACAGCGAGGCTATATACCTCTACCAGCCAAGGATATTTTCGTGTCGTTGGCGTAAGCAAAAAACGCCAGGCTAAAAGTTGAATACAAACAGCGTTGCTTAGCGCAGCTTGCAACACCGACACCGCGTTCCAATGCCAACACCGCGTTCCACCGCGTTGCAATGCCGACAACGCGTTCCAGCAGATCTGCTCCGTGAATGCGTCTCTCTCTCTCTCGGACTTACGGCCGTCACTGCGCGTTGTATAGTGCAGCTTGCAACACCGACACCGCGTTCCACCGCGTTGCATCATATATAAAAAAGGGAGACCGGTCTAGCAACTCATTCAGTTCATTCCAGGCTACCATGGGTAGACCACGGAAAGTAAAGACGCGAGAAGAACAGCGTGAATATAATGCTCGAAGAAAAGAACAAAACCGTCTCGCTCAACAACGTCGTAGGCAAAACCTAGCAGCTCTCGCACAAGACGCTGAGCGCAAGCGACATGCTAGGGAGAACCCAGCATATGCCGCCAGAGAAGCGGAGTGCATGCGTCAGGCTAGGCAGGACCCAGCATATGCCGCCAGAGAAGCCGAGCGCAAGCGACAAGCCCGCCGAAACGACGAGGAGCGACGTGAAGCAGAGAACGCTGCGAAACGACGCAAGTATCACGCTGATCGGTTGGCCAATTTCAAGGGGGCTAATTCTAAATTTAAAACTCAACCAACCGCCATTCATGGATCATGCATTGATTTAACCTTAGCAAAGAATATCTCTGCAGTGAGAACTAAAATCTCGGTGTGTATCACACTGATCATAAAGCAGTCGTGAATGTCGTTGTGAAGTAATAAAGGGTGTGGTTATGAGTACATTTCACTTGTCTCTGGTTTCACTCTCTGTAAAGCCACGTGTGTGAATTCAAGTGACGTCACAATGGGTAATCGTTGTGGGTGTCATTTACAGCTTCGCTGTCCGATCACATTCGCAGCGTGGATTGGAGCCACAGTGTTTTTCAACTAATTAATGTGCTTAAAGACAACGCGCTCAAACATAAGCTATGTAAGGCTCAAACATAGCTGGAAACGTACAGCTTTGTGTTATAATTTGAACATAACAGAAAGCGCTTCTCTCACGAGGAAACCGGAAGACCAAAAGATTCCGAGAGGTGGACTATTGATATATGTAGGTATAGAAAAATGTCTAGTTGCCGAAGTCTTGGATAGGATATCCAAATTTAGATCCCCGACACGGATGTTCATCTTCGAAGTGGTGTGTGTGTAAATTTGGAAGTGAGCTGCAGGTATTCCATGGACGAATTGTCTCACTGGGCGTGGCCGCAACTTTAGGGTAAGGGGTTATATTGAGCATGTACTGACCGTGCTGATTCGCCAGCGCCGAACCCACGAGAACGGCCGACGCGAGGGCCAGGACGAGTCGCAGCGGTGGTGACATGATGGCGCAGCCGTGTCCACTGGCCACGATATCTGAATATCTGGATGTTGGAAAGCCTGCCGCTGTGTGCGCCTATCTATATACGCGCTCAGCCGTCGCGAGTTGGGCGCCCTCCCCGTCCCCGTGTATATCGGATGTCGTTTCGAGCGAGAGCCTTGGCCCTCACGCTCGAGTGCTGATATGGGGCCGCCGCCTCTGCTGCTGCCCCCATGTGCGCGCCATGGTGACAGCCGACAGAAGCCCCGCGTACACATTCGCAAGTGCCGGGTGCTTATCCTTCCGTGCCACTGATCTGATTCCTTTCTGGCGACCACGACTCGAAGGGGTAAAACTTCAGACTGTATACTGCAACAACCATTGATGCATTTTTGAACAGATCGATGTAGTGACAAATGCGAGACGAGATCTCCGGATAAAATTAGCAGCGATGCAAAAATAGATGATGCACGAACAAAGTGAGGTCCAAGCGACTGTGCTTAGCAGGCAATAAGAGGAAGCGCGAGAGGATACGGAGACGCGGCGCGGTCATTTCGCGCAGCGCTTCTCGGGACACGAAAGCGATCGTCACCACCATACTAGGCCATGGCGTCGTGGACTTGACGGATGCTTGCAAAGGAACGCATCGGCGCTATTGCTTTGCCTAAATTAACGCAAAGGGTCACAGCTGGGGATTTGGAACGATCACGACCGAGAGTCACGCCCGGGCCTCGGCGTGACGCTATATATATGAGCACCTAACCTCCGTGGCCGATCAACTGGACCCACTATAAGGAAGTGGCGTCCCGGACCGACTGCATTACATCTACTGTACGTTAAGTTTGCAGACCCGTTTTTCAACTCATTACTGTTATCACGACAAAAAGTACTTTGTTGCGATGCGCCACTAACTGGTGGATTTCGATTGATACACGATGGCTTCGCACTGACACAAGCATGGGCGCAATACGCGCGTGCACGATCCCTTGTAATAGATATTCATGTTAATAACGTATACATCGTTCAAGATATGAAAAAAATTACGATTAAAGTGTTATAAAAACATGATATTGGTTCTAACTTTATTTTTCGAGATGCGAATACTTGTTACGTGCCATTCGGTGGATTAATCAGCTGGTGCAAAACTTGACGCTCCCATTCGCCTTTCCAACTCCTTTAATATACTTACTGCACTGAAAAAAAAAAGCAATAAGCTCACAAGTCCTCGTATTTCACTCAGGTGACGGTAATGCTGCAGCATTGCAGCCTTTTTACGTCAAACCACTTTCCTGCTCCTCCTTCCCCGTTCTGTCGCTCTCACCCCACAGTTCCCTCTGCGAGGACATGCCTCTCTACAATGCCGAATGCCAAGTGTCTGTATAATGCTAGCACATTAAATCTCTTGCGAGGTGAGTAGTATTAGTGAGTTAGTGACCAGTGGTAGTATCAGCGGTATCCTGCACTAACTAGCATTAGGAACGACCCACACGTTTCTTTTTTCTTTTTTTTTTTTTACACTTCCCATTACCCAGATACAACGCTGGCGGCCCAGTTATTTGGCGGCCCAGTATGACTTCAGCGAGTTTCCATTGCAATGGTATCTAAGCCTTCTCTATAGAATGATTAACCAGAGCCAATAAGTCATCAGGATACTCCTTATACAAACTTTTTATCCTTGCAGTGGTAACCCCATCCGGACCTGGAGCAGCAGCGGGCAAACTTACAACCACGGAGGCCAATTCCAGTAATGACACCTCCTCGAAATTGTCCACACAGCTAAGCAATACCGAGCATAAACTATGAGCCTTTTGATTCCAATTCATATGTCTCATTGAATTAAACGCGGTTTTCAAACAAGTCTTAAAACGAGTATAATTAATAAAACTTCTCTTATGAAGCCCCGGAGAGGTTAGCGGACCTACTACTTCAAAAACAACAGGCAGGTGGTCACTGTTTGTGGCGCAGTCAATCGTTGACCATGATGATACAACAATATTTGTTCCAGAGAACGTGAGGTCTAAAACAAATAAGCGAGACTGTCCTCGGAGAAACGTAACTGCTCCAGTGTTCGCGCAGGAGAGCCCATTATCTACTGTCCATTCCCACAGTCATTTACCACACTGGTCCGTTTTGTATCCCCATGATACATGGTGTGAATTGAAATCACCAGCTAAGATTATATCTTTTCAGCAGTTTGCTATAACTGAATCTAAGGAACGTAAATCCCGGACCCCCACAGGAAAGTTAGAATTTACGACTGTGAAATGTCTACATTCAGGCAAATTTATTTCTACCTCAAGTACTTCGCTGTCTGGGGCCATTAACGTGAATGCTAACTTTGTTATGTGGCAAAATTTAGTTGAAACAAATATTACAGTACTTTCGCCTCTATAGTAGGATGGTCCAAACGAAAACATCGATAATTCCGCAAGGAAATTTTTTTTTCCTGTATACGACCAAGTTTCTTGTAAAAGTATGATATCGGGACAAAATTGATGTGTGAGATGAAGTAAATCTGTTGAAGCAGCAAGTATAGAGCGATAATTCCACTGAAGCACTCTCATCAGCCCTCGGGCGGCGAGAGCACTGCAGTGGCAATTGCTCTTTCCAAAATAGAGTCTGTTAACTCGGCTAGGGCTTCTATTAGGTTTTGAATGGGGACGAGAATTTGAGGCAGCATTCATGGGGGACCCGCGACGTTAGGGGGCCCGCGACTCCACATCTATGGTCAAGCGCTAGACTGCGCTTGACGGGACCAGCTATATTTGATTCCTTGTCAGGGAAAGAAGACCTAACATTTTCCGTACTGCCAATTGGCAGATTGGACATGTTGAGCTCAGGTACAGCATTAGGTTTTGACGTAGCAAGAGGTACAGAAGTTGCCTGCAGCAATTGAATTAATTGTGCGGACACAATTTGCGATATACAGTCAGACACACTTTCAACGAGCCGTTCCATGACCTTAGCCATCGACTTTTCTACCACAGCTGCACTCGCTTCTGAAATGGTTGAATCCATGGCAGCGGGCTGCCGCGCCACAACACCAGCGTAACCATGTGATATTTCCTTTACAGCTACAGTAGCCTCCTCTACGGGAGCAACGTCTCTTATCTATTACCTAAAGAATTTGAACTTCTTGTGATATAGGACAGTCGGAATTATTAGCCAGATGGGCACCTCCACATGGGCAACACTTCTCTAAAGTTACGCACTCATTGCCCGAATGTCCCTCACCACAGGTGCAGCAACGAGGAATAGACTTGCAGCCACCCGCGCTATGTCCAAAACACCAACAACTACAGCTCTGTAACGGGCGCGATGCAAGAGGGTCTACACGAAAAACTAGAGGCCAGATTTTTAATTCTGAAAGACATGATGTACCCGCAAACGTGGCAATCACAGATTATGTAGGCACACGTACGTTAACAGTCACGCGGTTGCACCGATAGATGGCAATAACACCTGCCGCAGAGAGCTCTTCTAGTGTTTCTGACGGACTCAGTCGAGAGTCCACACCACGAACTATTCCCTTCGTGCATGCCAGATGAGGTGGAATGAATGCGTTCACCTTGACGGAGCCAAACGAGGAACATTTTAGTAGAGCTGCTACACATTTTAGCAGATCTGCAGACGATGCCTCCTCGTCCAAATTGGCGAACGTCTGTGATATGCAGATAGTGATAAGTTATAGCTTAAAGATCCGCCTGAATTGCTTGCGGGTTGTTGATTCGAATGGAGTCGCCATTCAAAGGTACCAACGCCACCGGAATGCTGCTCACTCCCCTACGAAAAATGTTTCTAGGGGGGACAGATCAGGAGAGCCAAGATGGTGGACAGCCCCCAGCACCAGACAGACCCGTATTCTTTGTCGTCTGCTCCAGGCAGAATGTCTCGCTCGGGTTGTCGTAACTTCGTAGCAATATTATCCCAAGTGCGCTTGTTTCAATCAACCACAAAAAGCATTGTGCTTCTATTGTTCGATAGCGATAGCCACTGCCGTGTTTTTTGTCAGGCATATGTATTACAGCCAGGGTGTCGAACCGAACTTTTTTTTCAGGTTCGGTTCAGGTTCAGCTCTGGAGCGCAAATTATATTGGCTCGAACTGGTTCGGGTCTTTCTGAACCGGTTGATTCGGGTTCAAACGGGTAAGAAGAAAAAAAAAAACCATTGGCGTCTCATGCACCGGTTTCCGGAAAAACGCGCGGTGCTCTTAAAGAAACATACAAGTTCGCTTGGGTATTGTGCAGAACGACTGAGGACAGTTTTCTTCTTCATGGACATTAACTTGAAAAAAGAAAGTATCATAAAAATGAGGCGCTATGTGTTGTTGTATTGAGAATACGTCGGAAGACGCGTACGGCTAGACGCCGTGCGCGGCTTAGCTGTGTCCGGGGAAAAGGGGATCCTGGGGGCTCAGCCGACGCTGAGTACTTGGACCTTTAAGGGCCCTCGGTGGAGGCAACACACCTCTTTGGTCTCCGCTTCACGTCGACGGCACCCCCGAACTGATCCCTCCGGAGCAAATCGGTAGTTGCGCTTTCCTGTCCTCCTATCCAATTTTTTCCCCACTTTTCCTGGCAGCAAGGGTTAACCTTATGTGACATAACCAATCTAGGTTAGTCATATTTGGATATAGTGGTGGCGTACAGTTGGCGTTTGCAGGCTCTGTACTGTACAAATTCTGCAGCGTCTCCTTGTTGGGCTCCATTTTCATGGAGCCGAATTCCTTGCCCGCGACTACACGCAAGATTGCCGCGCGACTGGCCGCTCGAGGCATTTTGCGTGTATTCGGCACGAACTGTTTCAAAAACGCTAGTGCGCTTTTTAAAGGAAACAGGTCTTACTGAAAAACTATAGGATGTGTGAACTGATGCGTGCCTTTTTTTTTAACATCTCTATTTTTCTAATCTTTTCTGCCCTTACCCAATCCCCTTGTGCAGAGTAGACAACCGCACATTTAATCTGGTTAACCTCTCTGCCTTTCACCTCTTGTTTTCCTCCTCCTTACGTGTATTCGCGGGTTTCTTTCACGCTCGGAAAAACACTTTTATGTAGCATGTATTGAGCAACAGAAAGCTGTATCGGGAGTTTTTCATGTTGCTCTACAATTTTCTCAGACACATTTCATCTAATTATAATATTTGAGAAGTTGATTGATTAATTAAGACTAATTATGCAATTAAACAGAATGCGAAAAATAATCTCAGTATCTCTAAGCGACGGCAAACAACATTGCTTTGGTTCTGTCCAGCTACGTGGCATTTGCATATTTTTAGAGTTTGGTGAAAGTTACGTGGGGCACCCTGTATATCTAACCGACACGTTATATTATAAGAAGCCAACAAGGACAGCATAGAGGAAATTACTAGTACTTATTATATTAATTGAATTTAAAAAAATGATAAATTATTGAAAATGAAAGTGGACGAAAAATTCAGAGCCCTTCCCCTGTCGAGAAAATGGGGGTAAGCGAAGCTTCTGGCAAGACGACGCTGTCGCAGGCGTTCCGCTGCGTTTGCCATTAACTCAGGGCCGGCGGCTCTTCGCTGATGTTTGGCCTCAACATTGCGCTACCGCAACTCAGGGTCCGCGGCTCTTCGCTGACGTTTCGCCTGGGCTTCGGAAGCCCTCACGCTAGAATCGGCGCGCTAGAATCGGACAAGTTTAGCTTACCCACATTTTCTCAACAGGGGAAGGGCTGGTGATTTTGTCTCTTTGGGTCCCACCTGTGACAGGGGTAGTTCAAGGGCGCGTTACAGGTCCCTGAGCCCACAAGGGTATGTGCCATTGAGCGTGTACCCTTTCTGCACTGTCACCAGGATCGGCTCACTTTTCAGCGTGACACCACCACCACCGCTGACACTTGTGAGGCAATACAAGCTTCGCTTAAAGAACAACTGGACAACCAACACGTTGTAATATGCTGGCTGCCTAGCACAGATCGAGGCATCGAGGGAAATGTGCTAGTAGGTGAAATGGCTAAAACCATAGCAACGAAAGCTAGCAATCTGTCCATAGTAGTTCTTGCCACAGACCTGAAGTCATTCCTACGTAAAACACTAAGGAGCTATTGGCAACACTTGTGAGATTCCGAAACCTTGAATAAGCTCGACGTAATTAAACCCGACTTTATCGTTCAACTGCAAGACGGAACTGCAACACACAACGTTCAACTGCAACAGTATCGTTCAAACTGCAACACGCGTACAGGAGAGCGCGAGCAGTTCGTTCGTGCACGACGATGCAGCGTCTGCGACGCTCATAGCCTGTACACGCCGACCATAGTGTACAATTGAGTTGGCCACGCGTATACACTTGAGTGAACCAATTAGATCAATTTGGTGACTGGTGAGCCACGTGAGTGTTCCTGAGGCAACACTATACGCGCTGCGTTGAATGACGCAAGAGGCGCCGTCTTCTCTCATCAATGCAGCGGCATGCACGGTCGTAGAATTTCAAAACGACCCTGAACGTTCATGAACGTTAGGTCAAACCGGTTCCGAACGGTCCCTCCCAAAACTTCCGGTTCGGTTCCAAGGTGGCGGGAAAATGCCGGTTCGGTGCGGTTCCGGTACAGCTGAAAATAACGGTTCAGCTCCGGTTTTGAGTTCAGTGCCGGGTTCGACAGCCTTATTACAGCGAATGATAAAATTACCTAGGTGTTTGATAACGCTGCTGCCCGAGCAGCTACTGTGAACAACTTGTTTATTTCTGGCCATCGAGAGTACATTCGTACAAAAATATTTGAGTAAAATTATTCAATACATTTATTAGGTTTATTGAACTATACACGGCTGAAACCTTGCTATAATGTATCATTAAAGCTACTATACCTGGGCCCTGTATTATTTCCAGCGCTTAATCGGAATTTTGAGGTATCAAACTCGACATAGGAAAATTTATACGTTGGCCATTGTAGGGTTAAAATACGTTTTTCATAATAAAGAAACATTAATGACCGCTTTCCAAAGGCTACTAATAATTTCAAGTGTTTTGTAGCAGCACCATCGATTCATATGACACTTTGTTTTGCGATGTAGCACGAAGCCACCAAACTGGAACTCAGTGAAGCGAAGCACATATGCTCCAAGACGATGAGCAACACGAGAACAAGGTGAGACTGAAGCCAACGTTTCGACAAGTGGACTTGTCTTCTTCAAGGCTATATGCCCCAAGTAACACATTTCCCAATCAAACTGGGGTATAAGTTGTTTTCAAGAGTAAATGCTATTTTGAATACAATGTATTCTTTGGCCAGTTAACCTCCTTTTCTGTATCGGGTATGTTTCTAGCCTCATTCTTGGGGGAGATAGTGCAGTCTAAAAATGTGGGTTGATTCCGAAGGTAGTGCAGTGCACAAATGGGCCGATCCCGAAAGTACTGAGGTAAAGAAATGTGGGCCGATCCCGAAGGTAGTGCAGTCTAAAAATGTGGGCCGTTCCCGCGGGTATGTGCAGTATAAAAATGCGGGCCAATCCCGAAGGTAGTGCAGTCTAAAAATGTCAGTCGATCCCGAGGCTAGTGCAGTCCAAAAATGTGGGCGTTCCCGCAGGCATGTGCAGTCTATAAATGTGGACCGATACGAAGATAGCGCTGTCTAAAAATGTGGGTCGTTCTCGTGGGTATGCGCAGTCTAAACATGCGGGCTAGTCTGGAAATTAGTGCAGTGTAAAAATGTGGGCCGTTCCCGTGGGTATGTAGTCCTTTTACGAGGGCCAATACCGAAGATAATGGCGTGAGAAAATGTGGGCCAATCCCAAAGGTATTGCAGTAAAAAAATGTGAGCCATTCTTGTGGGCGTATGTGCATTCATTTTCAGGAGCCGATCCCCAAAGTTCAGTCTAAAAATATGGGCCATTTCCATGGACATGTGCAGCAATTTTATATCGGCCGATCCCGAAGCTGGTGCATTAAAGAAGTGGGCCGATCCCGAAGGTATTGCAGTCTAAAAATGTGGGCCTATCGCGAAGGTAATGCAGTTTAAAATGTGGATGGATCCCGATGGTTGTGCAGTCCAAAAATGTGTGCCGTTTCTGTTAGTATGCAATTTTAAATGCGGGCCAATCCCGAAGGTAGTGAAGTCTAAACATGGTATGTACAGTTTAAAAATGTGGGCCTATCCCGAGATTGTCCAGTCTAAAATGTGGGCCGATCCCGAACGTAGTGCAGTAAAAAAAATGTGGGCCGATCCCAAAGGTAGTGCAGTGTAAAATTATAGGCCGTTCTTGTGGCTATGTGCAGTCTAAAAATGTGGGCCAATCCCAAATAAAGTGCGGTAAAAAATTCACCGACGATTGCGCTACTCCCTAATGCGAAATTTGAGCGCAGGTCTGTACATGTTTTCATTTCGCGATATATTGGCTAGTCCGAATATTTTTCGCCGCATGTGGGTGCAGCACGGCGGCGGCACGCTGGCGTTCCACCGCGCTGGTACGGGCCGCACGAAGTTCGCCGTGAAAGTTCGCTCCATGTGGGTCGATCTGTCTCGGGCGGCACGTTGCAAATGGAATGAAGTGTGGCGTGACTGCCTCGGCTAATCGGGAGATCGCGAGAGGCAACGCGTGGGCGCGATTCACAGCAGCCGTCGTAGACAGACCTCCGCTCATGCAGCGCTTTGTTTCCATATACAGTATCGTTGGCGTCATTTCTCTTTTCTTTCCTCCTATTTTCATTTCCTCTATTCCCTCCTCCTGAAAGAGTAGGCAGGCGTTGTGCCCCTCTCGGTGGCAGTTGTCAGCTTGCTCCCTCCCTATTTTCTTCGTGTCATTGTGTGTATATGTGCACAAACCAAATAATAATAATAATAATATCGTTGGCATCATCGGTCAACAGACGACGCGCGCTACTCTGGCGCCATCGTCGCCGCAGAGCCCGCCTTGCGCCGCACTACGCTTTTCTTCTCACGCTTTCGCAATACCCTCCTCCGCTTTCCTCCTCGCGCTCTTCGTTATCGCCATCTTTCATCTCCCGCTGCGCTCCGCGTTCGCTCTTTCATTCTTCGCTGTGCTCGTTCGCTCGGTTACGAGGGACGCCGACGGCCGACGCAGGAACGGGAGCCTAGGAGCTGTGCTCTAAAAATTGGTGCCAGAACGAGCGACCCAACGTGTAAAGCGACGGTGTGCTCACGACGAACCGTAAGAGTATGCAAGCAGTCTGACGCTCCTATCATACTCTACTCATGCGACAGAGTGCCGTGCAGTGACTCCGCCCCATTCTCACCGCCAACTCGCTAAGGAAGACATTGTCTTTCATCGATGTCAACTAGAGGTTGAATCACCTTCCAACTTTTGTCTTTGAATATCGATTGCATTGAGTTCAGAAATAAGTGCCATAGACGGAATAAGCACCACACGTCAGCAAACATTAATGACATCCAGACTTTAGCAACACCACCATTGCAGAAACTGCACATTTCAATCCACAAGAGTGACAAACAAGTTTTCTCCATTTAACCTGAAAAGGAAAGTTACAAGTAGGTATGGAGTGAGGATTTTTCTGCTAGCGAGTGCAGAGCATGGTCATTTTTGTTGAAGATGCAAGAGGGCACTTCAGCATTTGGCACTCCATGGTGGTAGGAGGGCGAGGGGTGATGGGCCCCGCATGACATGACAAGAACTTTGAGTCCTGAAGAACTGAGATCTTAAGTCGGTGGGCCCCCTAGGAGAAAATATTTGTGGGTCGGCTTCCACCCTTTAGAGCCTTCTCAAGTGACAAAGTGGATACGTTTATGGCGTTTATGAAAAGTGCAGCATACCTGGTGGTTGTTCCATCCTGGAATGCTGCAACAGCACTGCTCCTATAGACATCGCACCTTCCTTTCCGCACGTGGAGGTAATGCATCTGAAGATCTATGCCCACACAGTGAAACATATTTCCCAACACTTGGTCAATGTCACTGTAGCTGAACATCCCGTCACACTGCACAAGAGCTATGGCAACAACAATGATGTTGCCAAGTGTGACAGCCTCGGCAACAAAATCCAGCAACAGCATTGGTCAAGGCATACGGCTGTGTTTTCTTTTGGTATGTCTTTTCTCTGCATACATTGTGGCATGTGCTATGATTCTTCGGTAGAATTTCTTTCGCGGTTCGTTTTGCAGCAGGAGAGGGGGGGAGCTCTGGTTGCACATGCCATGTAGTTGTTGCATCCCTGTTTATTTCTTACACTCATAAGTGCACCATTTTCAGTGTGCAGTTGCACGCATTGCAAGTTACACGTATGAACACTGGTGATGATGATCACCTGATGAATTGTGCGACACTTTGTGTCTATGCTATGTTAGATCGGTGAGCTGTGTGAACATTAAATTTGTGACTCTCCTAAACAGGCCCATTTTTTATTGCGACAGCAAGTATATGGACACTCCAGGTGCATTTCCGCCGTCGCAGTGATGTTTGTATAAAGTCCAAGTACGATAATATCATGGCCGTGCACCGTGTGTGTGAGTGAAAGCGTGCGAAGGTGAGCCGACGATGGCGGCTCTATCTTGCGCGCACAAGGGAGGAAGGCGGAGAGGAAGCGCGCCGTCTTCCATCGCGCGCATGGGGGGGGAGCGGGGATGTTTGTGCGTGCTAGGGGGAGGGCGGCAGGTTAGTGCGCATCTTCTACTCCAGCTGTGGCACCTGAGCGCAGCAGCCACGCACGTCCTATCTTGGAGGCAATCTGCGCTGAGGTCGAAGGTTAGCCGGCCGGATATAGCTGACAGCTTTGCGTGCGCTTTGTTATCGCATGCCTAGTTCGCATTGAAGCGCGAGGAAGCACGAACGGGAATTCGCTCGCCGCTGTGCCGCGCTTCCTCAAGCCAGCGTTTTGACAGCGAGTGTCCACAGTCATCGAGTGAGATGTGTTCATGTTTGCCTGTGCGCACGTGACACCCTGCTTGTTAATTTAGTTAGTGAGCGAATGTTTACAAGTTTACAAGGCCAATAAAACTGCTATCATTACTTCATATAGCTGTGTAATAATTTGCTAACACAATCGATGCTTCGCTATTCGAGCGAAACTGTGGCTTCTTTACTGGGAAAGAAAAAAAAAAGATGCGGTAGTAATGATGATAGAAACACAGCCTCATTTGGATAAGGAACAGCCCCTGAGTGAGTTGTCCAATATGTTCTTGGTGTAATACAGTGTTACCTAACTGTTAGTGACAAATCATTGGTGTACGTCTGCTGAAAACGCACTTCCAATTTCGTGGTCTTCGAATGGAACACAGCTGCAGCTGGGCAGCTGTACCTGCAGCATCTGGATATAATATCGAGGGAAAAAAATGTTAGCGACGTTTCACTTCGTGAACGCGGGTTACGCGTAAGCTTATGGTTGCCGCCAACATGCACAGCGAGCACTGCGGCGTCGAAGCTCAAATGGAAAGGGCGCGAACGCGGCAATTCTTTTATCCACCTCCAGGCACCTTCCTCCACCGGCGCTCGCTTCCCTCACGGGGACAAACATAATCTCGCGGATTTGGCACATGGGGCATCTACGCTTGCGTGAAGAAGGAATGTGCAGGGAAGTTAATAGTGACATACATGAAGGGTCAGGGCACATAATTTTGCCTACAGTGAGTGCATTGAACTGTTTTTCATTGCAGAGGTCATTCAAGCATAAATGCATCAACTAGTAAAGAAGGCAAGCTAAAATACAATGCCTCAAACCAGGCCTAGTACTATTAAGAGTTAGATGTTAGTTTTGTGCCTAAACATAGACCCTGTGCAGCATGGCGAATATCTTTTCCTCAACAGGAGCATTGCTTACATACTTCCAGCCAAATTTCAACCACCTGTGAGGTGCTTCCTACACACGGCTGCCATTAATGCTGCTAACAGAATTGCACCATTTCGACCCAGAAACCAAACACCAGAAAAAATAAGTAAAATGTCAGCTGTCCGCCTAAGAGCTGCAACTGCAAGCATCTGCAGAGGAGAGAAAAAAGTTTAGTTTAAAAAAATGGTTAGGTTCTCAGAATCCCTCAGCCTTGCTGACGAGTTCCATTGGAGCCGACCCAATGAAGCCCACCAGATACCCTTAGTCTTCTGGTGTGGTGGTTTGAGTCAGCCACCTGGAGTTTGGGGGCAGAGCTTTAAGGGCAGCGGCCCGCAGACCCAGAGCATTTGCGATGAATTAGGGATTCTCTGCAGTCTGCGCAATCTGCCGAGGGGGGTCAGTGGCGAGGCCCCATATCAGATGGAATCGAGCTGGTGTTGGTAAGGTGCATGTTTCAACTTGTCCAATGGATAAACACTGCCTTCCGTTTAATTTGACATTGATTTTGCGAAAGGCCCTTCTATCCGTTGAAACCTGGCCGTCGCACCGGGGAAGTTGGCGGTAGCGTTGCCGAGGCGTGCACCACCGTTGTTGGGTTCCTGGAGGGCAAGACGACGCTCACGTTTGGTCTCAACATCGTGCTTCCGCAACTTGGGATCAGCAGCTCTTCGCTGACGTTTGGCCTCAAAATTGCGCTCCCTCAACTCGGGGTCCGCGGCTCTTCGCTGACGTTTCGCCTGGACTTAGGAATCCCTCACGCTAGAATCGGCACCTCGACGACGAGCCCTTACCCAAGTGCGTTCATTCGGGATGGATTTCCATAAAGTTTCCTCAAATTTAAATCTGTCCATTATGTAAGACAATGAATGGCTCATACCCCCGTAAACACGGCCTCCCCATTACAACGACAGAGCCGGTAATATGTAGCGATGTGTTATGCTTTATTCTATACTAGTCTTATCCACCGCTCACGGCCGGCTGATCCCGTTGATAACGTGAGCAGACTGTCACTCTGACCACTGACCAAGCGCGAAAAGGCATTAGCATCGGAAAGGCATCGCTACAAAATACCGGCCCAGAAGTTTAAATTCTACGCTGGAATGATTAGCGGCAATGCATCCAGCTATGGAAGTAGACGATGACGACGAGCGCAAGACGACACTCGAGCCAATGCTGATAATTTTGTGCTTACATGGACGCCACCGAAATCTGAGTTATAACAAGCTTCACTTGAAAAACTTGAGGGTCGTGTCATTTTGCTTCACAATTTGCTCTGCCACACAGCAGGCTATCCTATGGAAGCAATCAAAGAGTGTGGATTTAAACTGTTACCACACCCACCTTATATGGCTCATCTTGCATGCACCATCAGACTAGGTCTGTTTTCAGCTATGAAGATAAGCCTTAAAATAATGCATTTGCTAATGCTAATGGACGGTGCAGTCGAGTGAGTCCAATGTAGATTACAGGTGCAATGACCAGGAGGTGCAACTCCAGTTGGTGAAACTGGAGCAGAGGTGAGACCGGCACTGGCTGCAGACCCAGGACCTGCTAGAATATTGTCATTCCAGCATCTAGCAGATGACAAAATTCACTACACATACAAATTTCATCACTCTTGGACAACTGCATCTCATTTGGCTGCAACTTTTCATCCAACCCTCATAGTCACCATAGTGGCATAGAATGAGTTTCCTGGAATATATTTTACAAGAAAACCAAATATTGTGCAGCCGTATTATGAAGCTTTGCTCATATTGAATCACTAGAAGGAAGAAAATGACAATAGCAAACACTCTAGCAAGTGTCCTCTGAACTCATTTTGTTGTATGTGAAAAATATTAGTGGGTTTCTTTGAATTACAAGTTCTAGATGGCCAGTCTCTGCCCGGGACACGCACATGGCATTCGTTTTGCACACGGACCTCCAAGAAACTCCTCAGTGGCCCAAAAGGTGTCAAAGTGTGTGTATTTTTTACGACCGGGGCTGACTGGAGACGCCCCCAGGACCTACTGGAACATTTTCATTCCAACATCTAGCGGATAAAAACATTAACTACACATGCAACCATTCAAACTGGATGCCGAAGATCTCTGGCGGTTTTGTACTCTTGTTGGGTTTTTCAAGGCTTCTTGTGCTCACTGTGTATTTGTGCACCAGTTTCATTGTGGCATCCACATCAAACTTAGTCAGCAATAGTATACATTTCCACCTGCATAAAGAGGTACGTTCAATTAGTGCCGTCTTCTCCATTGAAATCTGCTTTTGGTGCAACCCTTTGGATAGAATGGTGAAGCCTCAAACTCCGCAGTAAGGGCTGCACTCTGGCTGCCTTGACGATTGAACGAGCTTGCAGTACTCTTTATCCATGCAAGTAAATACCACTGTTTCTACATACAGTGTTATTCAGTTCTGGCCCTTTCTTGAAAGCCTTGTTGGTTGGATGTCATCTTCAAACTGCACATCCAGAGTGTCGCAGTCATCATTTGACATCAGAAAGTAGGTGGCAGCCATGGTGAGCACACTAAAATCTCCCTCCATTGCATTACATGGTACAACTAGCAGAAAACAGATATGATGAAGCCAGGCGAGTGCTCAATTTACATGTGCCTCAAACTGCCTCGGACTGCTAATGACTTTTGTCCTACACAGCTACTACTATCATGGTGACGTAGTTTCCTGTCAGCGAGCCGCCAGCGGACTTCTAAATCGAAGAAACACATTAAAGCATCCAGTGACATACTTTCAAAAGCAGTGGCACACTATACAGTTATTAAATTACATTACACGTCTTTTGTTCTCGCACCAACATTCTATGGGTACCGCGTCAAGCCACTGCTCTTATATGGGAAATTGCAACACTGTCGTATTCAGTAAATGAGTTTGCACACATTTTCTTTGTCAATAGAAAATGCATTCTTGCAGTGCTTTCATTGGTTATTCAACTTACTAGAAAAACAATGTAACATTTTCAGTCCATGCATATGAACATTAGTTAAGCATTAATATGCAGCAGAGCATGCACAGTGAAATAAGACATTCTTTATTCCCAGCTACAAAAGTATCTAACATATTAACGAACCTTCTTTAACAAATGTGCAATTGGATACTTTTTCAGAAGTGCATTAGCCTGCTGTGTAGACAACTGCGATGCCTTTAGTCCTGGAGTCAAGATTCCCAGGGAGCCAGTAGCCTTGTACTCTGCATTATGTTTCTGCAACAGTAAAAAGTGCATACAGGTCGTATAAAACACTGCAGATAATTAAGACATAGGTAACATGTTACCATTACGCTGAAGCATACCAACACAGCAAATAACCTGTGTCCCTTTTCACATGCTTTAGCACAAGGGCAATTAACGGTCCATTAACAAAATTTACTAATGCAGGACGTCGGGCATGCACATGTTATCCCAGTTGTAGATGTGCACCTGATGCCTGGAAGGCATAGACTGCGATAGTGGGTGGGGCATCATGCTATACACAAAGGATCCTGAAAACTGGATGTGACAACTGTGAGCAAGACCTAGTGCGGATCATACAGAATGTATAGCCCTGTCACGTGTGCACTTTTAAAGGCAGTGAGGCAAAAACACCATTACACTCGGATAGCATAATTGGCTCCTTTATCAGAGCTCGCAGGTTTCCATGGCCTTTGATTTCGATGGCATTTGAAAGGGTGCCCATGACAGTGGTATTTCCATCAAAGGACAAGCTGTTTACACATTGTGAGAATAGCAAGTGAAAAAAAAAAACAATAAACATAGAATAGAATGATTCATGTGTTTTGTAAACAATGCTGTTCAATTTCCAGAAGAGGTTCTGTTCAATTAGGGCAATGGACATAAGAGAACTCAATGCCTGCACTTTAGGTCTTTTCTGCACTGGTAATTAATAGCACTAATTATGTTGGACTGCAGTGTTAGGATCCTGAGTTATCATGAACAAACAAAAAGGTTATATGACAAATAATCCTATCATTAATAAAATAATTGGCCACATCCACACGATGAAAGAAAATCATGGCAAGGAAATGCAAGAAATATGCATTTTTAGTAGTCGGCACTGTTATCGTGCCGGGGTGTTTCACTTAACTTGGGCCAAACTTTAAATATATGCAAATGCTATGTAGCTGGACAGAACCAAGGTAATGTTGTTTGCCGTCACTTGGAAATACTCAAATTATTTTTGCATTCTGCCTAATTAGATAATTAGTCTTCATTAATCAACTTCTGAATTATTATTATTTAAAAAGTGTTAATGAGAAAATTGTAGAACAACATGATAAACTCCTGATGCAGCTTTCTGTTGCTCAATACGTGCAACATAAAAGTGTTTTTCCGAGCTTGACAGATGCCTGCAAATACACGCAAAGCGCCTCGAGTGGCCAGTCATGCGGCAATTTTGCGTGTATTCACAGGCTTCTTTCACGCTTGGAAAAACACTTTTATGTAGCATGTACTGAGAAACAGAAAGCTTTATTGGGAGTTTTTCATTTGCTCTATAATTTTCTCATTGACACTTATATTTGAGAAGTTGATTAATTAATTAAGACTGATTATCTAATTAGGTGGAATGCAACAAATAATCTGAGTATCTCCAAGCAACGGCAAACAACATCTTGGTTCTGTCCAGCTTAGTAGCATTCGCATATTTTTAAAGTTTGGCCCAAGTTAACTGCAAACAACATGTATACTGCACATTTGCACTTTGTTTCACCTAGACATTTAATTGAATGCTCAAGTGCCACCAAGTAACACAGCACAGAAGCCTGATTAATGCAAAAACCACAGGCCCCCTTCTTTTTTTAAGTCACAGAGTATGTTCAAATTCAAGCTCTTCACACTGCTTGGTCTAGCTTTAGCTGAGGCAGCTTCTAACAGTTGCTGCAGCGGCTGATAATGGAAGCAGAAAGTAATGAATGATGCTGATGCACTTCCAAACCTTAAATGCTTGAAAAAGCTATTCACATAGCAACAAAACAGCTGCATGTTAAGTGAGGATTAGGATACCTTCCTTCACCTCATCTCCTATTTGCACATGTCGACGACTTGCCAAGCTCACTCTTCCGGAACTACCACTGTGGCAGCAACATGGCAGACATGGTGAGCACATTATAACTATTTTTCACCTCAATCTTATTGTCCACTGCTGACTGGCTGATTCTAGTGATAGCACAGAGAAGATAGCACAGCCTCTCAGGCCAATGATGAATTATGTAATGCACTGAAATAGGATCCCTGCATTAATGCAGGGCTGTTGCCCATTTTTCTTGTTTTTTGGGAGGAGGCAACTTTTGTATTGCTTTCAATTAAGGAGATTTCTATTGCCCTGTTTGCACTTTTTTAATGCAAGATTCCAGGGCTGCAATTTTGTAGTGACGCCTTCTCACGATGCCAAAAATCGCGGCCCTGTTTGTCATAACAATACATAAATTTGGGGTTTGATATAGTGCCATCATGAGGTACACACAACTACCGTATATACTACCCATGCAACCCAACCCAGTAAATGCTATTAAAACTGGCAGCAATCAATGCAAAATGGCAATGTGACTCCTGCCCAAAGCTGTTACATTAGATGTTTAAAAAGCCCCATAAAAAATTATTTTAACGATAATTGACAGTGTCTATGAACTGACATTGGGGATTTGGAGCCGGCACGCTTGCCAACATGCAGCTTACGCCTCTTCTGTTGCCGCAGGTTGCTGGCGCCATTGCAGCGACGCCTAAGTTTAAGTTTGATGTCGATCGAGGAGGATCAGCAGTCGCACGCGCTCTGGATCTACCTTCATCGACGGCATCGTTATGGATGGCACCGGCAGCCGGTGGAACATTGATGCCTCCGATCACTATCAACACCAAGGCGTTAAGGAACGAGACTATCCACAAGAACCATCATCAAATCACCATCGGACGACGAAAATCATGTGACACCGACTGACCGTATTTAAACGAGCAACACATTGGCTACGTGGGATTTGGAGCCGGCACGCTTGCCCACATGCAGCTTACACCTCGTCTGTTGCTGCAGGTTAGTCATAATTATCTAGTTCTGGTTTGTACGCTATTATATGCCCTGCCGGCTCTATGTCCCATAAGTGCAGTGCCTGTTTGCCAAAAACAAGCGCCGACGGTGGCTTGTAGCAAACGTTATCATTTTTTCACGAACAAGGTTCTATACCTAGTATTGTTATTACTGCTCTCCGGCGATGTTGAGCTGAACCCCGGTCCACTGAATACCCAGGAGCTAGAATTGTTTAAAAGCTTGCAAGATGGTCAAAACATATTCTTGAGTCGTTTCATGCTTCGCCAGACTAGCGAAGCATGAAGTAATGATGGCAGAAATTAGCAGCAAACTGCACGCAACAGAAGATCAGATCACAACGCTCAAAGATACAGTAAATGGGCAAAAGAGTACCATTAGGACAATAACTAAAGCAGTTAGACAACTGCAGGACAAGAGCGTTGACTCAGAAAATATAAGCCGCAGAAGTAACCTAGTCTTTTATGGGGTTGATTATACCGAATCAGAAACGTGGGAACAGTCGGAACAATTGCTCAAAAACATTTGTAAGGAAATCTTGGGCTTAGAATTGCAGTTGGCAGAAAGAGCACACCGGTCGCTATAACGAAATGAAGAAAAGGCCGATTATCGCCAATTTTGCCTCCTACAAAGAAAAATCCAACATTCTAACGCTAGGAACTTTAAAGGAACTGCATACAGTGTCGACCAAGATTATGCACCTGAAACAAGAGATATTCGGAAAAGGCTCTGGCAATATGCTAAGGCCAATAAAGCGGATGAAAGAAATCGCATAAGACTAATCTTTGATAAGTTAGTTGTGAGTAAGACGTTTAAGTGGGATAAGGAAAAGAAGTCGTTCAAGTCGTGAAAAATAAATGACCCAAACCAAGGAAAAGGGGCGTCAGATACTTCATCTGATTACTGCGACAGTGAATTGTAGAAGCGTTGTTAATAAAGTTGACGACCTTGCTGCTCTTATCGACTCCGTGAAAGCCGATATAGTCTTTGGGACTGAATCGTGGCTGGATTCTTCTGTTAAAGACAGTGAAGTGTTTCCGGAGGACTTCATTGCTTATCGTAAAGATAGATGACGCGTGGGAGGTGGCGTCTTTCTTTTAGTTCGCCGCTCTTTAAACTCATCTGAACTAGATATAGGTCATGACGACATGGAATCAGTGTGGTGCAAGGTTACTTTGCCAGACAATTCTTCATTCGCAGTCGGAGCTTTCTAACGGCCTCCTAACTTGTCTGTCACCACCCTGCAGGCTTTATATGAAATTGTTTCTGAGGCTTCTTGTCACACATTCATGCTGGCGGGATATTTTAATTTGCTTGACTTACGCTGGCGTGACGGAACTTGTAAGTTCATAGCAGGTGGGATCTTAAACTTGGGGATGAAAATATCATAGACTCATTCAGATTGACGCAATATGTTATTGATCCAACTCGTGGCTCCAATATATTGGACCTTGTCTTGTGCAACTTGCCAGATATGGTGAATTTTGTAACTGTTATACCAGGAATAAGTGACCACTTGGCTGTCGTCACAAGCGTTAAAACCAAAAAACCAAAAGTAGCAAACAAAAGAAAAAAAGGGACCAGAACAGTGTAGCTATATGACAGAGGTGATTATGCCAGCCCCCCCCCCCCCCCCTCCCCATATCAAGGAAGCTTCGTGATCACTTGCCGCTTTTTGAATGTCTCTCAGATGATTGTGACATTCAAGAATTGTGGGATACCTTTAAATAAAAACTCAAGGAGCTAACCGTAAACTCAAAGAACTAACAGCAACCGTCACTTTGAAAGATTGCGTGTTGTAACCCGTGAGTACAAAGTACAAGGGATGCTAAGGGGCACTACTTTGAAAAACTTGGCAGCGAAATAAAAACCAATGCCAAGACATTCTGGCAATACATGAAATGCTACGGAGCAGATCCAGCGGGCATCACCGAAATTGTCTTTAATAATGAGAAGTTATTAGGAGACATTGAGAAAGCTACTTGTCTAAATAATTACTTTCATTCAGTATACTTGCCAAAACACAGCTGTAGTCCTTCACCATGCACAAGTTCCGTTCCGAATATGAAACCGGTAGAGTTAAGTGTGAATGGAATCAGAACATTATCAAACAAAATTAACGATAATAAGGCAAATGGACCAGATGGTATTTCTCCTCGTATTCTAAAGCAATGTGCTGAACCGATTTCTCTTTATCTCTATGTAATCTACACCAAGTCTTTATCTTCTGGTGCCCTCCCAGATGACTGGAAAGTTGCACATGTCGTCCCCATTCATAAAGGTGGGCCTAAAGAAGATGTAAATAACTATAGGCCCATTTCACTTACGTCCATACCATGTAAATTATTAGAACACATTTTATAAAGAAATAATGACACATTTAATAACAAACAACTTACTGGCTCCTCAACAATATGGGTTCCTTAAGGGTTTATCTTGCACAACACAACTAATTGAATTTTATCATGACCTTGTATCTGATATGGACACTGGCGGACAAATCGACTGCCTTTTCTTGGACTTTCAGAAGGCATTTGATACTGTTTCACACCCTTTGGTTTTAGGTAAACTAGCAGCTTTAAATATTGACCATGCAGTTCTAGTTTGGATCGACCATTATCTATCGTAACGCCCACAGTGCGTAGTGTTAAATGGCAAGAAGTCCAGTTTCGTAGATATCACATCGGGTGTCCCACAGGGCTCAGTTTTGGGGCCACTTTTATTCTTAATATATATATATATAAATGACATTTGCTCAGGAATTGGTTCTAGTATACGGTTGTTTGCTGATGACTGTGTTTTATATAGGAAAATTAGAAATGAAGGTGACATTGCGCTGTTACAAAATGACTTATGTGTTCTTCAATGGTGCACAAGATGGAGAATGAACTTAAATACGAAGAAGTGCGTTCCTGTTACATTCACACATAAAAAAAAAAAACAGTATAACTTCTGAATATGTCATCAGAAATAATATAATGAAGCAAAAATCACAGTATAAATACTTATGTGTGATGTTCTCAGCTGATTGTTCATGGGATGCTCACGTTGATGCAGTGGTTGCTAAGGCTGCCAAGACCCTAAACTTTATACAGCGAAATCTGAGACACGTGCCGCCTTATTTGAAATCAACTGCTTATCTCACATACATTCGACCCATGCTCGAATATGCTCGTGCCGTGTGGGACCCTTGGCAAAAAACACTAAGCAATAAACTTGAAAAAATTCAGAACAGAGGAGCAAGGTTTGTCCTAAGTCGGTACTCGAGAAATGACAGCTGTACCAATATGAAAAATGAACTGGGGTGGGAAATTCTTTCCTCTCGATGACGAAAATTACGACTGCAACTCCTCTATCAAATATTTTATGGTAAAACCGGCATTCAAAAAGAAAAATACTTACACAGGCCTCATTATGTATCTGCAAGTACTGATCATTGTCTTAAGATTTTAGAATATCGCACCAGAACTAATATCTATGCTAATTCATTTTTTGTTCGTTCCATTAGCGAATGGAATCGCCTGTCAAGTCAGCAAGTGTGCTGTGTCAATGAAGATGTATTTTTTTCAACACTGTAACCCCCCTGCTGTAGTGCCTTTGGGCTAAGCGGGGTAATCATTGAATAAAGCATAAACTGATAATTTATTAATTTAATGAGCACAACCTTAGCTTGGAGTTTAGAAAATTCTTGGGCATAACTGTTTACTTTTTGTTTATTTCCTGTGTTATACTGCCCAAGAATGCTGACCTTTTTTGGTTAAAACTAAATTTCTGCAAATAAATTTGTCATGTGTTTTCTAAGTTTTAACCAAGAATGATGAACGCTAAACATATGTCACACCACTATAACACATGTGCTTTCTGTTTACCCTGGAGTTCTTTAATCTAACACAGCCTCTGCTTACCAGATTAGCACAGCCAAATGAGTCATGTTCAATCTCCTGGTTTTTTTTTTCTCTTATTCCGGACATTCGCTCAGGCAAGTGAATAAAATTTCTTAAAAAGCTTTTTTATAGAGACAACATATTTACATCGACTGTTTTATTAGTTACAGCCCAGATTTTTGCAGCGTGCAAAAGATTAATAATCAAGATGGAGCTGCTTGTAACAAGCAGCAGAGCAGACGCTCACTAGCTTATGCCGGATGCTCGAGCTAACGTTGACAACACCCGTCCCTCACATTAGCAAAAATCAAAGCACAATCAACTGCGAGGCACAGCAATGTTCACCTGTTCAACATGCGTATCTGAGAAAATCAATAAAGCAATGCACAATGAGGAAGAGAATCTAATGACAAAGCAACGTCTACATTGTGCTCAGTGGCTGACAAAAGCAAAATGGAGGAGCAAGACTACTGAATGCGGTACGAACATTTACTTACCAAGAATTTGTTGAAGCAGCCTTGAAATGCTGTGACTTCCTTACTACAGTTATTGGAATCATAGTTTTTTTCAGCCAAGCAAGAGAACAAGGTCATCATCTCTGGTAAACAGGCGACATCTGTAATTAAGGCAAAATTCATGTGTTAATTGTAGGCTACTATGAGATGAGCATTGATTTCTTCCAAGTAGGTCCAGCCATGCAGCTAAGCAGAAACTGGAAGTAGTAAAATTCTTAATGCATCATTTTTGTTTACATACAGAGTTCACAAAAGTTCAAAGCCAGGACCACGGGTGGACGCGTGTATAGAGCCCCGGGTGACCGGTAAGTTCGTAGAGAGTTTAGTCATTCATGTTGGTAATGAATCAGTAATTATAGCAGTGATCTGGCTATATCTCGATCATTAATGAAACTATTAGCAATTTACAACCAGCTCGTTAGCGCCGAAATCTCGCAAAGTGATCACATTTATCGGTCTTTTTTCGTACGATAGCATGGTTGACTTCGATGCCATCCTTGCTTGTCCAGTATAAGCGAAAAACAGCGGTCATCTACGATTTCTGCACGAAGGAAAGCACATCAAGAGGAGTGGCGTTGTTGTTCATCTGCTGGGCCCCTGCTGCAGCCTTCGCATTACTCGTTCCACTTTCCTCCCGTCAAACAAACACCGTAAAGATCAGTAGGAAAGAGGCTCCGCAGACAGCTGAGGTACTCCCGCCAGACATGCTAAACTGGCTTTCATGAATGGTGAAGACCGTAGACAGCGGCTTTGCATTTATACCGGAAGAACTAAGGAAGCTATCGACACGAAATGTGCTAACACAAACTAGACCAATCTTCGTGGGATGCACTAAACGGCGGCAGTGCTAACTGGTTGCAAGTTGGCGGCGCCCACTTAGAAGAGATGTGCTAATTGCACTTGGATCGAAAGTACTAGAAACAAAATGTAGAATGGTTTAACGACATGATACTTCATGCTGGGCACTAGATAAAGTGCTATTTGCAAAACCATACCGTTCTGGCGACCTTTCTTTCCAGAGATCCTGTCTTTCAGTTGCATCGGCAAGAGCTGCCGAAACGGGACCGGTGGCTCGGCAGGTCGCCGACCGTTTCCGTACAACGGCTCTGTCGTTCGCATTCTACAGAGGCACACGATTACACGTTATAAGAATTGGACAATACAAGAAGCAAATTAAAGAGTTACGTTCGCTCACATGGAACACACATGCCGGCGAACAGCGGCACAGCACGGTTTCCGTTCAGTGTTGCTAGACAGACATGAACAATCTCCTTTAAAACAACTCTAAAGGCTTATTATATTGCAGTAAGTTTGTAAAGCTTCAACACAGACCTAAATATTGAATATACTTGCTAAAACGTCACTATTATAAAAGCTTTGTTGTTTTTCAACGACAGCATTTAGTTCTTAACCTTATCACATGACCCAATTGCCCGTCGCCCGGATAGCTCAGTCGGTAGAGCGTTAGGCTTTTAACCTAACGGTCCGGGGTTCGAGTCCCCGTTCGGGCGCTATTTTTTTTTTTTTTTTTTCTTTTATATTATTGCCATGATTTGTTTTTTAAAATGGTCAGAGGTGTTCGCTTGCAAAAATCCCGCGTAACGAAAACATGTAGCATAATTGCTTATATCTGCAACCGTACTACCCACACTCCTTCAAGGGACACTACATAGAAAAATGATTTCTTCTGTATCAGTAAATTACTATTCCAGAATACCAAAACCACCACTAGCCAGAACAAAACACACACACACACACACACACACACACACACACACACACACACACACACACACACACACACACACACACACACACACACACACACACACACACACACACACACACACACACACACACACACACACACACACACAAAAGTTTCTGCAGCAGCTCACCGTGACGTCATAGATTTTGACAGCGTACTGCTAGAGATAATTCTTTAGCGGTAAAGTTTGACTGCATTGTGTTCTAAAGGAGTCATAGACTGAGTATGGTAAGTTTCGAGAATGTTTACTGAGCCAACGCGGCCCAAATACGACAAAATAATTTCAATTCCGTGGCGTCACACTGAGGTACCGGCGCTGGGGTTACGGAACGAAATCACAAAAAAATGAAATTTGCGCTTCATTTTCTCGTCTAATAAGCGACCTATTATCGTGTTAATAATGACAACAGAGTTTTCAAGGAATACTTCATCAGTCTAAAATGATTTATTGTTTTACTTAAGTGTCCCTTTAATTGTTGTACTGTATCGTTTGTAGGTGTGTGTGCGTGCGTGTGTGTGTGTAGCTCCAATTCCACGCAACGTTCATCCCGAACACAACGTGGGTCGGCGACGAGCTAGGGCTAAGACTCTCCTGGGCAAGGCTCGGGGACAGGCTCCGGATTGCTGTTTTGTTGATGCTGCCCGGTACCCCGACGGGACGGCGTTCGTAGCGGGGGGCATCCATCACGATGGGAAAATCACGAACTCTGCGACTGTTCGAACGAAGTCGGCCGAGGTGGCGGAGAAGGTGGCCATAGCCCTGACCCTGATGGACGACAGAAGGACCACTATCTACAGCGACTCGCGGGCGGCTGTCCGAACTTTCGCCAAGGGCACCGTTTCGGAGCTGGTCCTGCGCATTCTGCGGGACAAGGACATCAAGTCGCACACGATCATCTGGTTCCCCGCACACATGGGGCAGATCGAGGGCGCCCCGCCCAACCTCACCGAGTCGGCCCACAGAGCTGCGCGAGGAGTCGTTGACCGCGTAGCTACTGGGTGGCGCGGCGCTGAGGTTATGGATGGAGTTATGGAGTTATGGAGTTATGGACAATCGGGACCCTCCCTCCTCATATAATGAACTTACTAAACATTTTTACATGGGACGGTGACGATATCCTCCGCCACATAGGAAACTAGGCAGACCACAGGCGTTGACACTTTGATTACTTCAGGCCGGGCATACGCTAACCCTGCACTATTACACAGAATTTATGCAGAGATACAATCTACCAATGTTTGCGAGCTATGCTCAGACCTATAGCTGACTTGGAACATATGCTCTGGCGGTGCCCCGCGTTACACGACGGCGACGATGTCACGTCGTCCAAATGGGAGGCTGCCCTAAGCAGCCCCGATCTTGAAGCACAGCTATGGGCTGTCCATCGGGCCCGCGACGCAGCAGAGAGGCTCGGCCTTTCTGTACCGACGTGGGAGCGGCCCGCTACGTGCTGACGCGCGTTCCGAGGGACCGAATAAAGTTTTATCATACCATCATCAGCCGAAAGTGTTCTGTGTCCAGGAGACACATTTACATTCCCGACAACTGAATTTGCTCCGATAGTACGCAATTTTTCGGAACGACCGCGATGACGCTGTTGCCTCGTCCGGTGGGGTCACATTTATTGTCGACAGGTCTGTCGCTTAACATATACGTATATAGCCTTTCAGACGCCTCTCGAGGCAGTGTCTGTGCGAGCAATCCTATTCAATAAGTTGGTAACCATCTGTTCCATTTACATACCACCCAACTATCAGCTCAGCAAAACAGAATTCTACATCTTCAAATTGACCAGCTCCCCGAACCATACATTATCACCGGTGATTTTAATGCCCCTAACAGTCTTTGGGGAGACTCTCGGTGCGACACGAGAGGCCGGCTAATAGAAAACTTTCTCGTATCCTCTGGTGCGTGCCTCTTTAATAAAAAAAGAGGCCACTTATTACAGTGTCCAACATTAATTCATATTCTTCAATTTATTTAGCTATTGGCTCTGTGGCCATCTTTCCGTATTTAAAATGGAGTGTAATAAAAAATCCAATTGGAAGTGACCACTTCCCTGTAACGTTAAACCTCATAAAGCAACACGAATGCCCTCTAAATGTTCCTCGGTAGAAACTGGCCTCGGCCGACTGGGATAACTTAAAAAATTTTTAAAGAAGGCAAGTCCACTTGTCGAAACGTTGGCTCCTGCTCTCACCTTGTCCTCGTGCTGCTCATCGTTTAAAATAATCAAGTTATTTATCACGATATTTTATCAGCGAATTTAGTACAGGCGACGGAGTAGCGTATTTTACCGCTTTTATAATCGACGTAGCATAAAAACGCATTCCACTGACAAATGGTAACTCATGCAAAAGACGAGTCCCTTGGTGAAATGATGACTGTTGGCCGGCGCGAAAGAAACAAAAAAATTAAGCATGGGGCATATATTCCGTCGATATCAACATGCAGAAAACCTTTTCAATTCAAACACATCAAATCGCAGGGAAAATGCAAGCAAAGAGGGCAAGGTGGGAGAGGTTTCGCTCCGGTATTAATTCGTACACATTGGAGGCGGAAGTATGGGATGGACTGAGAAGGCTGAAGGGGCAGCAAATCCATTCGTTTCCCTTGGTGAATAAACAAGGAAACAGTCTGAAGGACCAGGCCGACGCTCTTGGTGAGCACTTTTAGTGCGTTTCTAGCTCTATGCGCTATTCCGTGTCTTTTCTGTAGTTCAAAGAAACGGGAATACGGAAGCCACTCGACCGTACATGTAGTTCAAACGAACTTTTTAACCGGCCTTTCAGCGTTGCTGAGCTGAGAGCTTCCTTGAAGGCATGTCAAAGTTCTGCACCGGGTCCCGACAGAGCTATTGTACGACATGAATGGACACCTTCACACAGATACACAAATCACACTACTCACACTCTTTAATACTATATGGGCAGCTGGACGTGTTCCATCCGTATGGAAAGAAGTTATTGTCATCCCAGTTTTGAAACAGGGTAAATATTCTGCTTCAATAACAAGTTATCGCCCGATTGCGCTTACAAGTTGCCTCTTCAAGTTGTTTGAAAAAATGGTCAATCGTCGCCTTCTACATTATCCTGAATCGAACAAAATGCCTAATCCGTATCAGTGTGGATGTCGAGAAGGCCGATCAACAAATGACCATCTCGTGTGTGTCGAGGCTAATATTCGTGATACTTTTGTCCTTAAACAGTTATTTTTATCTCTATTTTTTGACACGGAAAAGGCCTACGACACCACGTGGTGCTATGGAACTCTCCGAGACCTGTAACGAATGGGTATCAGGGGGAACATGCTGAACGTTATTGAGAGTTACCTCTCCAAATGTACCTTTCGCTTAAAAATAGGCAACATCATCGCGTCCATTTATGCAGGAAACTGTGGTACCTCAGGTGCACGCTTTTTATTGTGCAGATGAACACGCTTCGTTCTTTAATACCTCCAGCCCAGTGGCATAGCCAGAAATTTTGTTCGGGGGGGGGGGGGGCTCATGTTGCAACGCGGCTTCCTCCTTGTAAAAGTTGTCGAGGCATCAAATACATGAATAATAACTGCATTGCCACTGCCAATGCCATTGTATATTAGATGCTGAAAACGAATTATTTAACGCTGCGCACTGTCAAGACAACAAGTAAATTATGTGTTTGTTTTATAAAAGAATAGCTTCGTATGTCCCAAAAATTGTGGCAGAAATAGCTGATATCAATGCTTCCGCGTTTTTTTTTTTTTGTCTATCTAATAAGTAAAGAAAATATCACGCGAACATTAGAATTATATCAGTTCGAAACCAGCAAAGCAGTGCATGCAGCTGATATGAAAAACGTAAAGGCCATAACATGAACAAGTTGAGGACAAATATTTTGATGAATTTTTGTCATTCAACAACCTTGTTTTTATTTTTGTACATATGCAACGGCCAGGGAAAAATCTCGATGACGCTGTCATTCGTTGCAATGGACTGCGCAGGAGCAGATGTTACCGGTCGTATATTGTTTTGCACCGAAATTATAGTCGCAACAGTGAGTACATATAAAAAGCAGAAGTGCCGCAAAATATACATTAGAAATGCGAAGATAGAATGAAATATACAAATGCCAAGATAAACGGCAAGAAAGTGTCACGTGAAACCAAGTTCACTGCTTGTGTACACAAAACATCGCAACAAGATATTTAAATATACGTATAAGTCTGCAATAAATCTACGTATCTAAGGAAACGTCACTGTATATAATGCGTCAAACAAGACAAATAAACATGTTGTGCAGTCACAGATAGTAAACTTCACGCATACGAGTATAGAGACAGACGATCCAGGCAAGAACAAAACTATGATCTCAGAAATCGTGATATGCATTTGGACCATGCTGCGATCGCGACAGCACCATGTGGCTAGAATAATAGAAAAAGAATGCAGAAATTGATATGAAAATGTGTATTTTAACTGCCTGCACAGCGGCAACAATTATTCTGCACCCCAAATAAAGAAGGGTATTGCTTCGTTTCAAAAAAGAAAAAAAGGAAAGAAAAGGCCTGGACAAACGAAAGCCACGGATGATGCGGCAAGTTGATTTACCCAACATCCGAGTGCGTTTTTGGGAAACCCCGCGTGTGCCGGGCTTTCAATGAGCAAGGTTTGTCAAAATTGGTTATTGATGTCCCCATAATTTTTGTATTCCCAGGATAATTTTGATCATCATGCTAACTGTTACAATAAACGGTGAAAACTTCGGTGGTTTTAAAAGCTAATGAACAGTGATACGTTTTCATAATTACGAGCTTATATAGGAACGTGAAGGAACAGATATTTTTACAGGCATTGGTTTTTGCTGCTTCGCTATCTAAACGATAAACTTCAGTCATCGGGGAGGTTTAGAGAAGCGTTCAATAACTTCGGACACGTTGATGGCGACGTCTCTGTGGGTGTATAGAAGCGCCAGCATAACCATGCGTTCCTCAGACATTGTATAGCGCAAGTGGTTTTTTAGTAATCTCATGTTTGAAAATCTATCTGCCCTGGCAGTGGCACTGGAAATGTGACTAGAGCAGTTTGTACACATGTACATATAACCTGCAGTCTCCATGAGAGAGGGCATCTATTCCTGTGCTAAAACCTAACAACACTTCGATATCGTTTCCTCAGCACCACGCTCGACAAGGTAGACAGCCGTCCTCTTACGGAAGTCACAATTCTTGGTCCCTGGTCCCAGTCGACGTCGGAATGAACTGCTTTAAAAGCGCTAGTACGCTTTTTAAAAGAAACAGGACTTAGAGAAAAACTATAGAATGTGCGGACTGATAAGTTTCTTTTTTTTCCCTTTTTAATCGTCTCTTGTTTTCTAATCTTTTCTGCCCTTCCCCCATCCCCCTGTGCAGAGTAGCCAACCGGACACTTAACCTGGTTAACCTCTCTGCCTTTAGCCTCTTTTTTTTTTCCCCTTCCTTCCTTCCTTCGATATCGTTGACATCCTTGTTTACTTACGTACCTTGCACAAACAGTAAGCTGTTCGATTCCAGAAATATCCGTCGTTTCGTCAGCAAGTACGGAGAAGCAGCCTGCAGCGTTCACTTTTGCACCTAGGCTTTCTTTGATAATTTCACCACAAATTTCTATAATTTCGTTTTGTACGTCTGGTTTAAATACGAGACATTACTGGGGCAACTTTCCAAATGGTTCTTCAGATGTGTATCTCCACAATCAACTCGCATGCGAAGAAGCGCTCTGGAAATACCAGTATTTTCAGCGGGGGCTTTGCTTAAATCCATGGGACCAGTGTCCCTATCGCCACGGCGAGCCAGACCTTGCCGCCCGCAAAAAAAGAACTGTCTCAAATTAAATAGGCCGTTGACTTTCTTCTGTTTTCCCTTATTTTACTTTGCCTGCCCTGGTCCAGCTTATTGATCACATCGGGCGCGCTTCCTGAAAATTTTTGGAGAAAATTATCAGATGCCAGCTGACAGTCACGGTGATATTTAATATTTTCGTGTGTGTGGAAGATTACGAGCGCGTGCTTCCATTTCTGGAACCACTTGGACACGCGCGTTCGAGTGCGTGCATGTTGGCCAAAGTTTCTAAAAACATTAAACCCTGAAAGTTCCAGAATTAAAAATCAGAAGCACGCCTTTGGAAATGTCAGTGCACTTTTCGCGTCAAAAGTGTATGAGAACTTTATACCCATCAAGTTTCGTAATTGAAATCCATGCGCTCCGTAGATTCCGGTGCCGCTGCGAGATGCCGCGACGCGCCCGCTCGCTATCGAAAAGCCCTTGAAACTTGGTGTTCGGCTGGGGCTCCTTACGTTATGTGACTCCAGGTGCATGGGCGTTGCCACGAAATCCAGCCCGAGTTCGCAATTTTCGTGCCGAAATGTCTTTTCGGGCGTCAAAAAGACATTGTAGGCAAAATCCAGAATGATTCCCGGTGCCGGTGGTTGTTTTGGTCGGCGGTGCATGACAGCACGAAAAAATTTCGGGGGGGGGGGGGGGGGGGGGCTGCAGCCCCATCAGCCCCCCCCCCCCCCCCCCTGGCTACGTGCCTGCTCCAGCCATTTTCGAATCTGTTGACATAGACGACGTACATATATGTTTTAAATCCTGTAACCTTGCAGTCTGCGAGAGGCAAGTTCAAGCTTGGGCTAGAGAAAGTATCCAAATGGGCAGGCGCAAATATGTTCAAGCTCAATCCACATAAAAGCTCCAGTGTCCTTTTTTTTTTCAAGATCCCACTATCGAACTGCAATGGTAATATATTCCCGTGAACAAAGAACATCTGTTTTTGGGCATCATACTCGATTGGGCTTTAGTTCCTTCGGGGCTAATAAATGTCATTTCTCTCTCTCTCTCTCTCTCTCTCGATTGAAAACTGAGCTTCATCCCCAACTATATATACCTCAAGGCCAAGTGCCTTAAAACAATGAACATATCGAAATTCTTTCGCACACAAATTGGAGAAGTGACAGAAAATTCTGAACGAATCTCTACAAAAGTCGCGTTTAGAGTACGGGGCTGCGGTGTATCAGTCTGCTACACCGAGTACCCTAGATATGTTTGATACTGCTCGTTATTTAGGCATCTGCCTGGCCACAGGAGCCTTCAGAACTATCCCTGTACAAAGTATCTATGTAGAATCTAGAGTGGTCACTAACCTGCAAAGGTCGTACTCCAGTTTCATGTATTTCCTGAAAGCACAAAACAAGCGATATGACTGGTGCAACACTTTTCCATAATCGTCCAACAGTGAGAAAGACCTTTTCACTGCGTGTGAGGAACCTCGGCGAAGCAATGGCTGTCTCACTTCTTGAAAACCCTCTAAGGACCCCAGCCAAACCACTATACCACCGTGGCTGTGGCAGCGTGTACATTGTGACATGTCTTTAGTAGAAGTTACAAAGACATCCCCAGAAATACACAAGGAAAGTGCATCTCCTAGAACTTTAGTCAAAGTACTCGTGTCCAGAATTTTACACTGATGCGTCAAAGTCCCATGACGGCGTTTCTTATGCTGCAGTGGGCCCATCCTTCTCCGAATACGGCTGTTTGCACCCGGAAACAAGCATCTTTACGGCAAAGGCCTACGCATTATTGGCGACTGTATGACGCATCCACGAAATAAAACTAAAAAAGAGAATAATATTTACAGACTTCTTAAGCGTCGTAAAAGCCTTAATGTTTCTAGAAAAGAACACAAATCCTGTCTTTACTGAACTTTATTCAATGATCTGCGCTTTGTACGCATCTCATCAGCATATCATAATATGCTAGGTACCTCCATAGAGGCATATTGGGTAATATGTTTGCCGAGCATAAAGCCGCATGAGTAACTACAAAACCAAGTAATTCTTCCATAGTTGTCCCTGAATAGCTTTAAAGCCCTTCCTACGCAAGTAACTGAGGGGCCATTGGCAACGTACGTAGGACACATTATTAAGTCAAACGTAGGAAACGACGTTTGGCAAATACAAAAATACGACAAACTGAGGTTATCTTTTGTCGTCTTAGGATAGGCTACACGTATGGCACTCACTCCAACCTATTGACCGATGATGAGCCTCCTGTCTGCTACAAATGTGGCGAGACGCTAACGGTCCTTCGCGTCTTGCTAGAGTGTCGGGAAGTAGAAGCTCAAAGAAACAAAGTACTTTGCCCCGGCGTATACAGACAACACATTCCCCTCCACCCGCCAATGTTTCTCGGCACTGAACCACTTTATAACAGTAAGTTAGTTTTACAGTTTTTGCAAGGTGTTCTTAGATTGCAAGTTATCAGTCCAAGAGATCCGTAGCGCATCCTCACACTAGAGACTGCTGCTGCGATAGCATTCTTTAAAGCACGTGCCTCCCAGCCCTTGCGTCCAATAGCTCACGGATGAGGTATGAATGTTACTTCTACTCTCACGTTTACTACATCACCCCTTTGTAATCAAACTTTTATGGCCATAGCATACATCACTAGTCATAGTCATTATTCTAATACATATACATTTTACGAGCTTAACAACGATTACTTTTTAGGCCTCTTTATAGCCATGTTACATCTACCTTTAACAACTAACTTTTTTTTTACCATGGACAATCTATTCATTGTCTTTTTCTTGGTGCTCTTTGGCCATATCTGCTTCTTGCGCCAATAAAATCAATAAATCATCCTTATCATCAGCCGAATATTTCATGCCCAACTTATTTTATATAGAGTATACTCTCTTTGCTAATCGGGCGCTCTATTGCAGAACGGGACAGATCTATGCGATAGCTCCCCACCTTTTTCTTTTGCTGAAGACTTATCACCATACAAAGTTCTTGGAACCGCAACCCTGCATTAGAAGAGAGCGAACAATCTCCCAAATCAGTCGCTATAGTTACAGCTATAGGTGCGCGACGCAGTCGCATATGACAGCCCTGTGTGCTGCGCACGTATAATTATGATAGTTCAAAGTAGGTCAAAATACCATGACAATGCCCTTGAGATTGCACTCTTGCTAACGGCGCTTACTGTTGATCTACTGCACAGAAGCTTCGCCGAAGATTCGAAGAGCGGCGCTTTAATAACTGTAAGACTTCATCCACTCACCATCTCTGACCTATATAATCACGGACGTCACCTGTCAGCATGAGCGGGCACTCACCCACTATTGTAAGCGAGACGAGTGAGGTTTACCCAGAGGGCCCGCACGAGAGGGTATACTTCCTTGAAGAAGCCAGCAAGGAAGGGTCTTCTCGACGTGTCCAACGTTGCGCGCGAGAAAAACAGCGCAAGCCTTGGCGATCGACCAGCTTAGCTCTCAGTCTGTGGTTCTCCCACTGCTCAAAATCGGCGCGAAGACGCCGCCCAGTATTTGCAAGACACCACTTACTGACGCAGTGGTGGTGCAAAGCTAAGGATTCTTGTAAAGTTTAGGAGAGCAGGCAGCGGCGCATGCGCAATAAGTGGGAGTGTGCGAATATTCGACAATTTCGAATAATGAATCGAATAATGTCCTATTCTATTCGGCCCTCGCCGAATATTTTTCGAATAGTTTTCGAAAATTTGAGAAGATTAACTGTGCGCAATTAAGCATAAAATTGGATCAAAAGTACGGTAAATATTATACCCGCGGGCATAGTATATATATATATATATATATATATATATATATATATATATATATATATATATATATATATATATATACGCATAAAACATCACAACTTGCGCAGTGGAGCAGGCTATGTCTCTCAGGGAGCCATACTTTGCCGGCTATACAACGATGAATCACATCCGCTGAAAAGTCCTCTGCATGTTAAGAAATTGATTATTTGTTTGCTAATGCTTCATTTGTGTTTTAATTCGCAACGCTTCATAACGCACAATGCAATGGCAGAAATATGCTAGCGTTACGAATACTATAGGATGTGAACACCATTTTATATTATTGTGAAAACAGACGTTCATTATTCGACAACTATTCGATTCGATTCCTTTTTGACGCTATTCGATTTGGTCTCAAAAATTACTATTCGCGCACCCCTAGCAATAAGGGAGTGAAATGGATATGCGCAAGTAGGTTGTAAAGAAATTTCTGTAGTGGAGCACTTGCTGCAGCATCCTGCGAGGGCAGGCACTGAAACCTCAGGGAACAAAACGAAAGCTGTGGCAGACGGACTTCACGCAGCGCGCGAGTAAACGTTTTTGCACTTCTAGATTGCATTATTGGCTACCTAAAAAATTAGTCGAAATGTGACTTTCTTTTTCAAATCGAAACGCATATTCAACTAATTAACAAACATTCACTAATTAACCTTTATTTAGTTAATTACTTTACGACACAAATTGCAATTTACGAATTGTAGCCGGTGAGCTTGTCAGGCGTATCCACTTGGAATGAATTTCCAGAATGACACCAGTATGGAGATATGCGCCATCAAACTCGCCGTAAGAACGCACTGTTGTTCTACTTACTTTTTACCAAAATGCTGTTTTGTACATTGAAGCACAAAAGTAACTGGAACGCCCATGTATTTCGTCCCACACTTTGGGAAATAATATCTCGAAACTGGTCTCATCCTGAAAATTCATTTCAAATGGATGCGTCTTGCAAGCTCACCGGCTAAAATGTGTAGATTGTAGTATGTGTCGTAAAGTAATTAATTAACTAAGAAGTTCATTAGTCATTTTTTGTGCATTAGTTGAATATGTGTTTTGATTTCTCGTGTTACTAATGTCCGCTTCTTCGAATAACCCAGCTGAACGATAAGAATTATGCTACCTGCCACAGGCGATTTCTAACAATTCCGTAAAGCCTAATTTTGAACACCCGTTTTATATATATATATATATATATATATATATATATATATATATATGGGATATCACGGCGGCCAGTGGCTCTAGGCGCCAATATTGACCCCATTTTTAGATTGCACTACCTTCGGGATCGGCCCACACAAAAGGCTAGAAACATACCCGAAGATACAATTTCAAGCCCGCACACACACACACACACACACACACACACACACACACACACATACACACACACACACACACACACACACACACACACACACACACACACACACACACACACACACACACACACACACACACACACACACACACACACACACACACACACTCACTCACTCACTCACTCACTCACTCACGTGCGCGCTCGCACACATGCACCCACGTACATACGCATGCGCTCACCAGGGTGTGAGGCACGGGTTGACGTGTGTCAGCGGGAGCGTGCACTCTCTGATGGGAGAGTGTCAATCGGTGCGTCGGGCCAAGTAGAAACCCTAATGTGAAACAAATTTTCGCGGCAGTGGTGCTAGGAATGTTCATGACGCCAGACCAAGATGCTCAATTTTCAATTTTCGTTAGGGTCTGCAGGAGGCGCTCTATCACCTGGCAAACTTTGGCGATAAGATTGGGGCGATAAAGGAGAAAATAGAGTAGAAAATATTGAGGGATCAGCCGGGACCCCTTGCACCCCTTCAGAGCTGATCCTGTGGGCACTACTCGTCGGAGTGTTTCGGGTTGTAGATTCGCAACACGTGAAACAGGCCGTGTACTTGGCTGTAGCCTAGGCCGCGCGTCACCGCTTCGCTTCGCTTCGAGCAAGCGCCATGTTTGCCGTGATGACGTCCTACGCCGTCCGCCTCGTACCAGATAATGAGAGACGAGCAGGCATGCAGATGGCAAAGTTGCGTCCGCCCGTCCAGACGATCGGACAGCCTTCCGCCCCGGTCCGCATGCGTGTGGAGCGTACGGGCGGATTGAGTACGCCAACTGTACGAGACCATGCAGGAGGTAGCGTGATAACGATGATCGAGAGGATAAGACTCGTGGCGATAAAAGAAGAACCAGTTGTTCACCATGAAGGAGCGTGGGTGTTTTACATTTTGATAAGTGCAGGCTGGCACCAAAATCGCCGCAAGTTGTTTGCGAGGCTGGGTGCTTGTCACAAGGAACTGTTGTAAGGGGGCCAGCTGATGGTATAGACAGGTGGCCGAATGCATCAACGAACACCTTTTATTCACTTATGTTTTCGTCTATATACACAGTCCTTCAGCGAAACCAAAGAGCAAACTTACGTGACGTCAAAAACGCACGGCTGGGTCTCAGTAAATGGGAACTATAAATTGGTGTGCACGGAACAAAAAGTAAAAACAAAGAATTCGTTTAAAAATCATAATTTATAAATCGCTGTCAAATACTCGTCTCTTTCGGAGTAACGACACAAGGCGGGCCTGCGAATAACCAAGCATGTAACCCCTGTGACGGAAATTTAAATGTTACTTCGCCCACTCGCTGCCGGTGCCTTTCATTGCTGTATAGTCAGCCTTGTGCGCAGCTTCAGGCTCTCATATATTATACAAATAGAGATGTAGAGTATGTTTGTTTGTTCATTTGTTTATATGTCTTTGCTGCGACATTCCATCTACACAAAAATTTGCTATATGCGTCATAAAAGGTGTTACTCGCGGAGCGGCTTTTAAACATTTTGCACAGAGGGTACTATAAGCTGGGGATACCTACAGCATAAAGTGGACCAAATTCGAACTAACATCATGAAAATTTTGCGCGAGTTTCAATTCAATGACATGGCGTTTCAATGGACACAAGAACAATGTACTATACCAGGATGCACAGTTATATGTATTACTACATTGGTAACCCTGTCTGCATTTGTCCGATGAAAAAAAGAAAAACTAAGAACAATACGAAAGCACAGAAACTGAATGCCAAACTTTCTTTTGAACTTAGTGACCATACCGCGGAGACGACGTTATATAACAGATCAGCATTGGGAATTAAGTCTTAATATCGCGAATCTGGGCCCTTTTCGTGCAGGAAAAACATCAACGAATGCTTTCAACGTAAACTTCTGTTTCTTTTCAATAATACGCCATCCTTTTTATTGGCAGTCGATCAAGTCTTCCGGGTCAGACATAGTCACATGTGACGTAACTGAGCTGGTGCGAAAATTTCACAGATAGGGTGGCCATATTCCGTGTGATTTTACATCGTTTTCTGGCTTGTCAAGGCTGCCCTTCAGGAAAAGTCACTCAATGGTCATTTCGTGAGTGTTATCTACAAATCTATTCTGACGTATTCGTATCGAGACTACTTTGAAACTAAAACCTCCAATGCGTGCCCCATGTAAAAACTGAGCGAGCAATCCATGACGCCTACTCGGAGTGCTCTATATACAAGGTAATAGAAGGCTTGCACGCTCTGACTGGGAGAACATCGAGGAAGGTTGACGCTCCCACCGAAAACCAAGCTTTCGAATAACAATCACGCTAAGCGTCACTCGCGTTCCCTATTAAGAAAAAAATGCACGGGCTGCTGGCCTCCCCGCGTTACGTCATGGCTGAAAGCGCGCAGTCCTCAGTCTATTTTGCAGGAAGTGCTGGCTCAGCATACTACCTTGCTCTGTCACGTTGGCCACACCTGGGCAATTTTAATTCTTAGGAAGAAAGTATCCGGACGGCGGATTTCCGAACTTCTTGGAATGAGACTAACTTTTATGGACTAAGACAGCGTACTACATAATTTTTGTTTCTTTGTTTGTTTTTTATAGTACAGCCAGCGGTAAAAAAAAATGCATATTTTTGAAAGCGACCCGAACTGCCTGAAGGCTTTCCCTGACTATGCATTCAAGGCAACGCAGATGAATAACGAGGTCACTGAGGCCTCGTATTGCGCTGAATGGTTCATCGTTATACGAATGGAGAAAAAGAGCGCTCGCACAAGGACTTAGAGGAATAATAAAGGTACCTAGCTCCGGCTATTTGTGTTTCTAGACCAGCAATGTATATGAGATCGAACAGAAGCATGTGCCATGGCGTGCTCATATGCACAAGAACAATAATATGCTACATTCCTTTCTCTTCCCTGTTTTTTTCTCCACCGCGTACTCTTATCGAGTAATCAACGAAACCTCAAAAATCTAATCACGAAACGCACGTAAGATTAATTAGGAAAACAATAAGACGTATACATGCACGGAAATATCGAAGAAACATGCCAACACGCTGAATGACAAAAGTGCAGTAACCGGTGCCCGTGCGGGAAGCTGAAATGCACAGAGGGAATTGGGCTGGCACTGAATATAAGTAACTATATAGAGTGCGCCGGCACGTAAATAATGAAGGCGCCTTCGAATGTTGTGCGAGCAATGTTAGCACGGTGTCATATTTGAAATGGCGCCACACGTCCGTTGCAAGGGTTGCTGAGCTTGCGCTTACAGCATGCTCCCAGATGTCCCGTCGCAAACTCCGCCTCCAGTTGAGTTTGACGAAGTTCTGGTACTTAACAAACTTTTCACGATGTCTCGCTGCTCATGGGCCACAGATAAACAGCCGCGCGCACAACACACCGCACTCGTTAGCGTTCACTTGACTCGCGGGGTTCACCCCAAAGGGCGCGCAGTCCCAGTCAACGCACTCGACTTGGCACGAACACATTGTGACCTTCGAATGGGAGGTCCGGAAGTGCATCGAACACTTCAACAGAATCGATTTCCCGCTGAGTCCTTCGCACAGAGAAAACACATGGATAATTTCTTGTCGACTGATGCCGCGAGTCACACCCACACAGATGTTCAACACAGAGACAAAGGCCCGCTCAAAGACACATGAAATGCAACTTAAATTTCGCCATCGAGCGCAAAGGATCAACTCTTTTCGTTTAGTTTCTTAAAACTTGGCCCGTTACTACATTTAGGACATCTTGCGCATTCTAATACGTCTGGGACAGCGTGCCGTCTTGTACCAATTGCGGTCTAATTTTCTTTCTTCTTCCTCGCCGTTTAGTGACTCTGTGTACCGTATATTTAGGTCCACACCTAAGGTCTTCAAAGATAAGTTCATAACCGTATTCTCAATGAAAACAATATAGAAGCTACGCAAATATAAGCTTTATTGGGCCAAGCTGACAAATACAGCTGGCACAAATTTCACTGCGGTAAAATAATTAGCGAGAACTCAGCAATGAACTTTTTTATTGATACACATAACTGACTATGTTTACGTTACAATTCAGAAAGCGGCCGCTGCTATTTATGAGGCCAAACCAATTTTGTGGCGTTCTTTTAACAAGTACACATGTTCCAAATATGCGCAACATAGTATGGTCTTCTGTATCCTCAGTCAGCTAGCCAAATGATGCAGTTGAACTGATATATTGTGCGGGGCTGCTGGGTGTATTTTCAAACAAAATGTTTGCAAACTCGACTTTAGATCCGTAGTTTGGACTTGCGAGTTGTGTATAGTCATGACTCTTATCGCGGCTGGCTTACCCACGCATTGCTCTTTTCATTTGAAAAGCTTGTATTCAGCACGTCCGATAGTTTACTCACAAAAGTTTTTTTTCTTTCTTTTTCCTTTCATTTTAGCTATACTGGCTCGAGTAGCAGAAATTATGGCACATGACTTTGAAATCGGAGTGGTGCGCCTCCCGATACTGTGGGAATGATCAAAGTATCACTCTGCTGTTTCACAGCTGATCACCACAGGTTCGAAGAAATGTGTGTGATGCAGCTATACACACAAGGCCAAGTTGAACGCACATCTCTAGTGACAAATAAGGTCCTTTTGAAGGCAATGTGTAGTCTGCCTTTTTTTCTTTCTTTTTTGCTTTACAGCGCTCAATTGCCAGCGGACGCCAGGCCGTTTCCCTTATTATGCACCTTTTATAATGTAGTGGGCCATCCAGTAACCTGCGAACTCTTAGCGATTCGAACCATGAGGCATCTGCTCAAAATACGCAAATGGAACGGCGGCAGGGTCTTCGCGCACGTCGAACAAGAAGTACAGCAAAGCTCGCGCTTCGGAATCAAAGGCACGCGAGTAGCCATGCAAATGCTACATCGAACTGCACGACCCGATAAATCGATGACTGTTGCGAAACACACTTGGCATAAGCCAAACGTCCTGAAGTGAACAAACTTTGGAGAACTTCCGATGTGACGTCCACACATGCACTGGCGGTCCATTGGGCAGCCTGGGCAGCTTTTAAAGCTCTCGCTCGCCAGTACAGCAGCTGCCTCGCCTGCCAGCCACGATCTTGGTGGTAACATAACAGAAAGTGTCCGTGCTTCATTCGGGTACCGTTGCACGCAGACAATAACGAAAAAAAAAAAAAGAAGAGCATCTGATGTGAGGCAACTTTAGCTACATGGCGCGTGCAGCCCCAGCACGCCGTATCATTCGGAGTCGAACGGAGGCGGCTACAACTTCTCGTCCACGCCATATTCGAGGTTGTAGTAGGCGTGTTCGGGGAAGTTGTCCAGGTCGATGTATCCGGCGTTCAGCTTGATGAGTTGGTCAAGGTCAGAGGCGAGCCTCGAGAAGGGCGGCCGCTCCTTGGGGTCCGGGTGCCAGCAGGCGCGCATCAGCCGGTACAGTTCCCAGCGGCAGTGCACCGGCTGCGCCATCACGCGGCCGTCGCGCACTGCATGGATCACCTCCTGAGCGCTCAGGCCCGGGTACGGCGTGGAACCTGAGAGCAAGCAGCGAAAGGCGGCCCAGCGGGGCTTAATATCAGTGAGGGGGGTCCTCGGGAGAAAAAAAAAAAGGGGGGGGGGGAAGGCGGGTGGCGCACTCCCCACCCCCGCCTTTCCCTGACGATCAGGAAATTCAAACCACAGAATCGGGATATAATTTTGTCCCAAATATTACCGGAATGTTCGACCATAAACAGGCGCAGATGACCTGAAACACAAGACAATGAGATGGATGTGCACATGGGGAGCACTTCATTAGGGGATGATCCATACTTCGTGTGGGTGTGTAGTTAAGCTCAGTTCATTTAGTACTACTTTTACTTCGGTAAAACTTTTTTCCCCAAATGCTGCAATTGGAGAATAACTAGCTTTTTCTTTCTCTAGAAAATTAGCGAACCTGGTACGAAAGAGGCATTACCAAGGTTTTTCGGCAAGAGGATCGAGCCCTGCATCACCCGAGCCGTAGCCTCCTCGATCAAGGAAGCTATGCCCGAGCATACATACAACTAGCGAAGGATAACGGGCTATGCAAGGGGCCTATACTGCAAACTACGAGTTAATTGCCTAAATTTTCGAATTACCTTATTTCCTTTTCCCTCATACATACATACATACATACATACACACACATACATACATACATACACACATGCATACATACATACATGCACACATACATACATACATGCATACATACATACATACATACATACATACGTACATACATACACACATACGTACATACACACATACATACATACATACATGCATGCATACATACATACATGCACACATACATACATACATACACACATGCATACATACATACATGCACACATACACACGTACATACATACACACATACATACATACATACATACATACACACGTACATACATACATGCATGCATACATACATACATGCACACATACATACACACATACACACGTGCATACATACATACATGCACACATACATAAAAAATTAAATTATGGGGTTTTACGTGCCAAAACCAGTTCTGATTATGAGGCACGCCGTAGTGGGGGACTCCGGAAATTTGGACCACCTGGGGTTCTTTAACGTGCACCTAAATCTAAGTACACGGGTGTTTTCGCATTTCGCCCCCATCGAAATGCGGCCGCCATGGCCGGGATTCGATCCCGCGACCTCGTGCTCAGCAGCCCAACACCATAGCCACTGAGCAACCACGGCGGATACACACATACATACATACATACATACATACATACATACATACACACGTACATACATACATACATACATACATACATACATACACACATACGTACATACACACATACATACATACATACATACACACATGCATACATACATACATGCACACATACATACATACATACATACATACATACATACGTACATACATACACACATACGTACATACACACATACATACATACACACGTACATACATACACACGTACATACATACATACCTACATACATACACACATACATACATACATACACACGTACATACATACATACATGCATGCATACATACATACATGCACACATACATACACACATACACACGTGCATACATACATACATGCACACATACATAAAAAATTAAATTATGGGGTTTTACGTGCCAAAACCAGTTCTGATTATGAGGCACGCCGTAGTGGGGGACTCCGGAAATTTGGACCACCTGGGGTTCTTTAACGTGCACCTAAATCTAAGTACACGGGTGTTTTCGCATTTCGCCCCCATCGAAATGCGGCCGCCATGGCCGGGATTCGATCCCGCGACCTCGTGCTCAGCAGCCCAACACCATAGCCACTGAGCAACCACGGCGGGTACACACATACATACATACATACATACACACATACATACATACGTACATACATACACACATACGTACATACACACATACATACATACATACATACATACATACATACATACATACATACATACATACATACATACATACATACATACATACACACATGCATACATACATACATACATGCATGCATACATACATACATGCACACATACATACATGCACACATACATACACACACATACATACATACATACATACATACACACGTACATACATACATACCTACATGCATGCATACATACATACATACATACACACGTACATACATACATACATGCATGCATACATACATACATGCACACATACATACATACATACATACATACATACATACATACACACGTGCATACATACATACATGCACACATACATACATACATACATACATACATACATACATACATACACACGTACATACATACATACGTACATACATACACACATACGTACATACACACATACATACATACATACATACATACATACATACACACATACACACATGCATACATACATACATGCATGCATACATACATACATGCACACATACATACATGCACACATACATACGTACACACACACATACATACATACATACATACGTACATACATACATACATACATACATACATGCATGCATACATACATACATGCACACATACATACATACATACACACGTGCATACATACATACATGCACACATACATACATACATACATACATACATACATACACACGTACATACATACATACGTACATACATACACACATACGTACATACACACATACACACATACATACATACATACATACATACACACACACATGCATACATACATACATACATGCACACATACATACATGCACACATACATACATACACACGTACATACATACATACGTACATACATACACACGTACATACATACACACATACGTACATACACACATACATCTTGTAAAACCCTACCCACATAACAAGCTATATACAGTGTTTTTTTTTTTTACTTCGAACACTTTTTTCAAAAAAAAGCCTAGGAAATTTACTCGAATTACGTCACTAAAGATGAAATACCTGCCCAGGCGGACATCATTTGCAAGAAAAACCACAGCAATCCATTAACTAACAAACTAATTACATTAATGAGGTTATTAATAATTATGGAGTTTTACGTGCCAAAACCACTATCTCATTATGACGCACGCCGTAATGGGAGACTCCGGAATGATTTAGACCACCTGGGGTTCTTTAATGGCACCTGAATCTAAGTACACCGATGTTTTCGCATTTCGCCCCATCGAAATGCGGCCGCCGTGGCCGGGATTTGACCCCGCGACTTCGTGCCCAGCAGATTCTAGTTCACTATACCACAGCCACTAAGCAACCTGATATGTCGCGCGCCTAGGCGATAAGGCGTCACAGCTAGGCATGCGCTGTGGTGGCGGCGCAGCGTTATCACCTTTTGGTTGTGCTTAAAAGCGCCGGAATTCAAGCTGGCGTGTGCTTTCATTACTGTAACATTGAACCGGGCAGTTCGCCCGTTGCTGTTAAGTTGATGGCTAAATAAAGCCGTATTGTTTTCGCTCCACCGTTGCGCTGTCCTTCCGTCAGACACGACACAACCACGGCGGGTCTAATTAGGTTATTCGATACAAAGTTTATACGGCCCATGTTTATATTGGAAAGTTGAAGGGAATCGTCATAAAAGTCTAGTTACAGGCTTCTACATTTCGAAATGGCCATGTAGCCTGAAATAACTGACGTCAAATTATTCGTTCAGTTTACATGATTTCGCACGCGGCACCGTGAAGCGCGGCTCTCCGTCCAACCTCTCTGTGACGTAAAAGTGTGGCGTAAAATAAAGCTGCCGTCGCACCTCCCTCTTCCCAAGAGGTGATATTCCGAGTGGCCGTTTCCGCAACTCGCGATTGGTCGCAGAGCCACTTCAGCAGCAGGGGCGAGACAGACCACTTTATTGCGTGGTATGGCGAAGTTATACTGAGCCTTGCTTCGCGGTGCTATGTGCGTAATCAGGTAAATTGAACCCATATTTTGACGCTAGGTATATCGGTCTATAAGGCTATGTTGAAATGTTGAAACACGGAACTAGTCTGTTATGACGATTCCCACCAACTCTCCATATAAACATGTGCCGAGAAGTTTGTAACAAAGGAGGTAATTATTAAAATCAGTTTAATTAGTGAATGAATTGCTTTAGTTTAGGCGAACGATGGCCGCCGTGCCACCATTTTCATTACGGCGCTTGCTTTCGGTTTGCGCCCTTTTCCTACAGCGGCTTCTTTGACTCTGAACGGAGATGTTATAGCTGGATTTGCATTACAGGCCAAATAGCCCACTCATTCCGCAGAAGAACGTGATGTAGCTGAGCTGTAACAAATAATGCCGCGAGCATGGTATATAGCCTTCGGGCGTCATTGTGTGCAGCGCGATTCGTTGGCATATGGCGACGTCACGCTCGTCTTCGGAGTAAATAAGCAACTCAGCTCGCCATGTGAATCTCGTTTAAACGGATTACCATGCCCGGAAATATTCGAATCGTGGTTCCGGTTGAAACGTACATCTATTTCCATGCGTGCAGCGCGTATACAAGAGGAAGACACATTCTCACGACAAGCCTGTGCTCTGCCGCAATGGGATGCTGCAAAGCCATTGCAGTATGGGTGCATATAGCAGTGGCCGATGCAACACGCACAGCCATTGGTATACCTAGCGTCACGATCTCCCACAGCAGGATTCCGAAGGCCCACACGTCGGACTTTGCGGTGAACACCTGCAGGTACAGGCACTCCGGAGCCATCCACCGCACAGGTAGCGCACCCTTTCCCAGACGCGAAGGGAAGGCGAGAAAGAGAAAGCGCCAATTAGTTGTGTGCACATGTGTGAGCACGCGACAACACCGCGTAGTATAAAAACGCTGACAAAAGACTTGCTTGACACCCGGTTGCTGGTGTCAAATAGCACTCGGCGAGGCGGACACAAAATGCGGATTTTGTTTTCCGTTTATGAGCAACTATGCATCGACGATACTATATATATATATATATATATATATATATATATATATATATATATATATATATATATATATATATATATATATCGAAGACATTTCTGACGAATCCTGAGCAACTCTCGAAATTCTGGCACCAAAGCGACAGTACAGACTTCGTAATAAAAGAATGCAGAACATCTTCCGATCCTGACACTTTGACAAATGCGCTTAAATTTGTGTGACCGGAAAACAGCAGCAATTTATCAACGTTTTTTTCCTTCTCTGTCCCTCTTTTTCTTTTTCTTTTTTTTTTTTTTTTACGAACTCCGTTCTTGGATTTAGAGAGCCTGATACCATCTGGGCTGCCATCTGCTAATGTCACCAGGTGGGGTGGGTCAGAAAAGTGAGAAATTGGCTGAGACGTTTAAAGAGATGAATGACGTTACGTAACCTTAGTAAGAGAGGTCGCAATCGTTAGAAAGAGTGAGATATTCGTTATGCCAACGGCTCCAGACAAAAATCAAAGGTTCATTTACAGTTTTATCTACAACCTCAGTTTACTACAGCGTTTTAGGCTGTACTTGCGTTGGTTTTGGTTGGAGGACAAGGTTATTAGTTGTTATTCCATCATCACTTAACAGTGACGATGGAATAGTCACTGTTAAGCAGTATTTTGATTGCACTTCATAGGGTTTCAAACAGCCAACCACCATAAGCCAGATATTATTTGCAGATGTGTGCGGATGTCTTAATGATATAAGCATTCCTTAGAAAGGTATCTTGGCCATAAATTTTGAGAACAAAGATTTGCTGCAAACGAGTAACAGCGCTGAACAACGGGACGTGACTGAGAGCGCTTCGTCTGCCTCAGTCACGTCCCCTTGTTCACCGCTGTTAATCGTTGTCTTCAGACATGTACCAACCCGCCCAAGTTAGCACGTTATTGAAATATTCGTTGCTTTCTTGAACGCTGTAAACGCTGTGGAAAAGGGCAGATGCAGTTGTTGCAGCATAATTTTTTATCCTATTATGCATTTACTGAGGCGCTCAGTAATGAAGACACGTAACATTACAATCTTATCGCAATTTAGCGGTGGCGTTGATCCCAAGAAAAATAAAAGCTCTCATTGGCAGTTTTTGTGTCATAACTATTATGTAATTCATTATCAGAATCATATAACTATGAGCGACTCAACAGCAGCTTTTTTATACACACTGCATGTAGACAAGCAAATGAATGGATTCGTGTGTGGCCCGATGAGTCCCGTGCGTTGGCTGCATTGCAGAGAACGTCAATAATTTGGTTTCTTTCTATATATTTTACTGTCTAGAGGCGCGGTAGATAATACCTTGTGCTTGGTATAATGCGTGAATAGGAAGATTCTTTATGCGCCAGATTGCACGCTACGGGCGCATACCTTGGACTTCTGTTGATAGACGTCCGTCTCGGAATCTCGAACACTGCGAGATAGGCCGAAGTCGGCCACCTTGCATTGGCTGTGCTCGTCTACCAGCACATTCCGAGCGGCCAGGTCACGGTGGATAATCTGCGTGTTGCGGAATACAGGTTCGAAAATCATTAGCATAATCATTAACATACGCAGTCAGTCAGCGCTGACGCAAGCCCACGATCACGCAAAGACGCAGTGAAACATGCTTGATCTGTAATTCGCATTAATACGTTATGCAAGACCGTGCTGAACACCTCGTTGCGTTCCGGCCTTCTGGCTGTTGCGTTCTTTGGCGTTACGACAAGCTCAAGAGTCCATACCCCGATACCAGTATAGTACGTATACTACACGGACGCCGGACATAATGGAGATGTAAGCCTGACAGCTGTAGTATCCGAAACCTGGTGCAACACGAACCTGCACCTGGATGTACCCTCTATTACAGATACAGAAATCACGGCTATCATGGAAGCCATTATAATCCACTCGCACCAACATGACAACATCCTTACACGAATGGACAGCCAGGACGCCTGCCGAGTCTTCGAACGAGGACGCAGACTCCTCCTGCACACTACATACTCCGCCAACACGTTGAGCAAAACCCACAACTCCGAATCCTCATCCAATGGTTTCCTGGCCATGAAGGCATACCGGGGAACGAGACAGCGCACCGTCTCCACCAAGACTTCAATTATCCGGGACCTCCATGTCCATGGCCACATTCTCAAGACACGAGGATCACGCTTAATCAACAAGCCAAACGAAGACGCCGCATAGAGTAACTCGCCGAAACTAGGCGAGCACTACCCACAGCCAGGCGTGACATGACTAACGAGCAGGCATGTATAATCAAGCGCGCACAGACCCACTCCCTGGTAACCTCACTCACAATCTACCACTTTACCAGGCCACCACCAACCTGCCCTCAGTGCGGGAACTTCCAGTCTTTCACACACAATCTATGGGACTGCCCCTAGTTCAAAAGTCCCGTACCACTACACTTTACCCTATATATCAAACCTCTGTGAATGACTGGCTCCCTCCCCGAACCCACACCTACCTTATCCTCGAGGCCCTTGTTCAGCACGTCCGTAACGTGCTGGCCGAGAACTGGTAGACAATCACAATCAGCAGCTCCGGACTAAGGGATGTAAAATTAATTCTATCTCTCTCGACGGCCACGCGACGAGTAAATGAGCCTAGCAGTATGTGCCCGCTTGCACCATTTTACGCATTCGCACCCACTGGTTTAGCCAATAGGCCAGCCCTCATGTGATCACTTCCTATTGTGATTAGCCGATCATACGATGTCTGGTTACGCCGCCGGGAGCCAATATAATTTGAAAGCGGTTTAACGACGGCTGCGGTATGTCATATACTGGGCCGCGCTGCCATTACATCTGTACCCGCGCGCTTCAACGAATACTCATCGCGATGCCACTCCAGCGTCCATTATTCTTTGCCGCCCATTTCTCATTTCGCAGACTCATTTTTCATTTCCCATTTCCCTTAACCTTGCTCAGAATAACGGCGTTGCGGCTTTATTGTGTCCCTTTTGTTTTTTCATCGTTGCTGCATCATTGCTACATCGTTATAGATGGCGACCGAACATCTACGCATCGTGTTATCCTGTTCTGAATTGAACGTGTATGTATTCTAACCAAGTATCGATGAATCTTGGTGCAATTGCGGGTTTACCAGGAGGCCCAAGCGGGTTCACTCAGAGATGCGCTACTTAAGATACAATGGAAATTTTCGCTTTTTCCTCAGTCTAGACATATCGTACTTTATGGCGATAACGAAACCGCGGTCGCGCTATCTGAGAGACGGACCTTAGTTGAAGTCCTGCGTTCCATATTTTCTGTGATCGCGGTGCAGTCTTCACACGCCATATGAACGAAGAGAAGCATCTATATGTGAGTTGTTGTTCCTCTTCTGTTTATTTGGCTTCTTTTATGTTATATGGAAGCGGAGCGTAAGCGACGTGGCCCTGCTGGCGGTGTCCCAGCTGACGCAAGCGGCACAGGCAAGATGGGCCGTCAGCGTTGCGCCCGTGGGGTCATGGTCGGGAGTGCTGGCGACATTATGTAGCGGATGCCGTTCGGCCGGCGCCGCTGGTCGGTCGGATATCCGATGGACACGGTTGCATGCAGTTGTCCCCGATGCGATCGCCATAAAACCGCGGAACAGCGTGCGCCGCCGCGTGTTCTCCTGGGCGTCGTTCTCGCAAACACAAGATCAGTAAGGGGAAGTGTTCTGCGAAAAGCGCGACGCTCGTGTTTTGCCATATAGCTTTTTTTTTCCTGCAGATTATGTGGAACCATCAACGGGCTCCCTGAAAATTAAAAAAAAAAAATTATCGGTAATTTATGTGTTCAATATGCTGATAGGCAGAATTGAAAGCAAAACGTTCATGAACTTTCTATAGAATTTTTCACTGCATATCTATCACAGTTCAGCCCTCCTACTTCCCCGAGCCCATATTCACAAAAAAAAGAAAGAAAAAAAAAAAAGAAAAGCTCTCAGGATATAATTTTTCGTAAGAGAAAATGTTCGTCAATCGTGATGCTGGACCTATTATTAGCGGAAGTGGACTACCAATGGCAAAAAGCACTCACGAACGAAAAGCTTCACAAATTGGTCCCTCTTTTCGTAATCTATAAGTAACGTTGAAGACGCTGCAAGTAGAGCTGTAGAATATTGCCATTTCTCTATCGCGGGCTCAGCGATAGAGATACATCGCCGGCGGCACGCGCGCTCTTACCCCGTTCCTGTGGATGTAGTCCATGCCCTGCGCCACCTGCAGGGCAAACTGTGCCAGGTCCCGCGGCCCCAGGCAGCCGTCGTCCTCGGGCTCATTGTAGTACGCGCCCCGGGAACGATGCTCGCGCAGGAATGACTGCAGCTTGCCACGCGAAACCAGCTCCATGATGAGCAGCGGGGGCTCTGTGCATGATATGGGGCCGGTTGAAATACCAAAAGCGGCATCTTTTGCGCTAATTTGGGCATAAGCCAAACACCGCGTGCAATGGAAACAGTTAAGGCGGCGCACAGAAAGGAGAATATGCCAAGCAGCGAAGAGAGCTGTATAATTGCTTTCGTCACGAAAATCACTTAAAACATCCGGCATCGTTACACCGAAGATGTACAGTACTCACTTGTCATTCATGGCTCGGAAACATTAAAAAAAAAAAAGTTTAGCACGGACATAAGAAGCTGTGAACTGATATAATGACTTTGAGACTTTTTTTTTTTTTTGCTTTTGATTTATTAAAAAATGAAGAAATTTCTTGGTAGGCATGAAAAAAGGCAACAATAATGCATACATACGCCAGAATGCAGAAAACGAGAGTAGTGATTTGTAATGTGTGTACTACAGGTTCTTAATGAGACCGGAAGCCCAAGATCTTCTCCTAAGTATTTTAGGCTGATTCTTACGCACAATGCTGCTGTTACTAATGAAGAATCCGCGTTGAACTAAAGTCGCAAGTTGCTGAGGCTAAGTATAACCACGAAAATAAGTTCTTTAGTTATAACGATGCCATTGCGCTTGCAGCCGGACGTAGTTAAGAAATGTTTCGGTACACGGTATCGGGGCATAGGCGAGCATAGGCCACCGACGGGGATAAAAATATATGCGATGGTGTATCTCAGTACGTCATAGAACAAAAGTTATTCAACGCACATAGAACAACTGCCGTTGCGCGACTGTGTCTCGGGACACCATGGCCTCTAACCCGGTAGCCTTATAGTGCGACCATAGGAGGTAGCAAATGAACATAACCGCATCATTACTACATAGGTTAGCCTAAAAACTTCGCGCGCAGTGCAGCTGTTAGCATGCTGTTTTCGGACTGTGCATATCGGCACATAAAAGGAAATAAATAAAGAAAGAAAGAAATGAAAAAGGTCCGTCCTCGTGGTCAACAACTTTTTCTAACGGCAATGACAGGGCGCAAAAACCAAAAGTTTTTTTTCTCTGGTTTTCCCCTAGTTTAGGAAATGAATTTTATCGACTGGGTCGACAGTTTCTAATTGAACAGCTATGATGATCAGAGGCATAATAGTTTATGGTTAGCATTCCTTTCATGACGCATATATTGCTGCAGCTAGTGAACAACAGAAAATGCCCAAGTTGCTCGAAAACATTAATAAACTTTCATTTTTCCCCGCTTAAGTTTATATACTTCCGCACGCCGAAACGACGTCCTCCTCCGATGAATAAGCCATCAGCACGCAGCAGTCGTTGTCTGGCCGTAATAATCATAAGTTAAGGGGCTGCATTGTCCGAGGCATGCTCACCCGGCACAAACGAGAGAGACAAAATAATATTCTTAGGTATCTTTGGGAACATGTAATGCACTGCCGATAACTCGTAAATACTTCAGCGGCGGACCGTATACGAATGTTGCTGTCGTAAGAATTAAGACGAACCAAGATGTTCGTCTGTGTGAGAGAACACTTTTTTTTCTTTCTTTTTTCTTTTTTCCTGATTCTATACTGTTCCGGGGCCAGTCGATTCTGGTAATAACACAGGTGGCAGGTCGCTCGGGCTAAGGAAGGAACTCCAAAAATGATAGGAATGGAACCTCTACATTATTCTGGCCCCACAAACGGTATATAATATACGCCGCTTAAACGTGCAGGGTCGACCATTCTTCAGGTTGCCTTTTATTTATTTCTCACAAACATTTATACCTCTCTATCTCTCTCTTCAGGGTTAACGCCTCGCTAGCACTCAATCCGACAATAACCTTGACATTTGTTATTCCAGCTCTCATGAAATAAGTGGCCGACATGACGCTGAAGGCACCTATCTTTTTAACCCTGTAATGCTCAACGTATCAATCTATAGCTGAGTTTGGTACCGCAAAATTATAATTTGAGTACGGGAACCCTAACGCATAGCCGATAGCAGCGTTTTTGATACGCCGGAGAGAGTTTTCATTTGTGGATAGTTCAGCAAACCAATAACTAACTAATTAATTGCTATGATTATTAAGCTTTAACTGAAATAACATTTCGTATTTTTTTTTCTCAGAAGTTCTGGCAATAGCCGGAAATGAAGGTGAACCTGTTCTAATTTTCCTTCATGTGGAACTATGTTTGGGTATTTCAAGGTTAACAATTAAAGGTTAGCCTGCAGCACTACATTCCAAATTTCGGCTTCTATGAGCGCCTAATCATTTATACTGAGGTGCTTCTCCTAAAATAGTGGGTGACTACGTACAAGAATGGGGGGAAAAAAAGAATGGCCGCCGGTCCACCAGGTGTACCCTATAGGGTTGTCCCGGCGGAGCAGCCGGTTCTGTTTTCTCACCGTCAAGGGTGCAGCATCCCAGGAAGCGCACGACGTGCGGGTGCTTGCCCAGTTTCCTCATGAGCCCCATCTCGCGCACCAGGTCTCTCTTCTCCTCGTTGGTCGCGTACTCTGCGGGAGAGCGCACGCGCGTGAGGGGGCGACACGAAAGGTGGGCGACAGCCACGGATTCGGCAGGCTCCGCTTTCACGAAGCAGTCCGCACACTAGGGTGGCTCTGTCAGAACACTCGCGGCCCACTAGCGATTGCGAGCATACAATTAGCTAAGGAGGCCCGGCCTCGGACAAACAGTTCCTCCGAAAGGAAAGCATTTTTGAGCTCGGTCGCAAAATTTTATACACACAGAGCAGACAGAGCTGCGTATGTGGTGCCCTCCGCAACTCTCCATGAAAATACGAGATCCAGCTTGCTCTTTTCTTCCTCTACCAGCTCAATGGCGGTGTTCTCGACGCATGTAAAAGCCTGCTTGCAGTATGTCGAGTAATGTTTGTCTGTCTTTATGCAGGGCTTAAAGTCCCCGGGCGCGCGGAAACACACACACACACACACACACACACACACACACACACACACACACACACACACACACACACACACACACACACACACACACACACACACACACACACACACACACACACACACACACACACACACACACACACACACACACACACACACACACACACACACACACACACACACACACACACACACACACACACACACACACACACACACACACACACACACACACACACACACACACACACACACATGTACGCACGCATGCACGCCCACGTTACCAACATGAACCAACATGAAATAAAAGAAATCTATAAAACATTATCTGGGTGTTCTATAACTTTTCCACGTGCAATTTATGTCCTAAACTACATGAAAATTTTCAGCAGCAATTAATTAATTTAGCCAACTAAAATCATTAAAGCAAAATTATGAGTAACTTAAGAGGACTGCGAACATTATGCCGTAAATCAAATTTGATGTATTGTAAGGACTAGCTTTTTATATAATTGAACAGAGCAGATTGCGCTAATAACCGTCGCGGTAGTTTAGTAGATATATGGCGCTGAGTCGATCGGTCGCCGGTTCGATATCGGCCTAGGAGGCCGCGTTTCGATGGGGCTGCAATGCAAGGAAGCTCGTGTACTTGGATTTAGGTCATGTTAAGCAACTAAGGGTGTTAAAAAGTCACTATACTACGGTGTGCCTCATAATTACATCGTGGTTATGGCCCGGAAAACCACAGAATTTATTTTTTTAGTGTGCTAATAATTTGGTCGCGTAGCGAGTGCAGTGTAATTATAACCTTCTGCTAAGAGCGCAACGAATGGCGCATTCTGCGATGGCCTTTTTCTGCGTAGCCAGTGGCGGTGCCGTTGCCTGTTGTGGTACCAAGCAACACAGTTCTTCCACGCACGCAGGTCGCCCTGGTCAACCGAGCCCACCCACGCAGGTCGCCAGCAAGCGATCACTACTACCAGAATGGCAGCAGGATATCATCACTCGCCCGTCGCCACGTAATATGCACCCCGTCCACCACGAAAACAGGAGAGCTGCCAGAGCCAAAGCCTACGACAAGTATTCGGATAAAGCAGGCGCCTTCTTTGTAGACGCCGCCGGACCCCTGCACAACCGCTCCACGGCAACCGTTGTACACAGGGGACAGGTGGTAGACTGCATCTCGGCCACCGGAATAGACATCACAGCCATGGAAGAGGCCGGTATAGCCTTAGCCATGCGTAATCCAAGAGCCACCTTTGTCCTCACGGAATCCCAGGCGGCGTATCGTAACTTCGCAAGAGGTCAAGTCGGCCACCTCGCACAGTCAATACTGCAATAACAGGCTGCGGCCAATCGTCAAGAGGGTCAGTGGAAACAGCTGCTGTGGGTACCAAGGCACGCGGTAGTTCTAGGAAATGAGATTGCTCATGCCTCCACCCGGTAACTTTTACACCGGGACTCCGCCGATTCCTCCACAGCACAAGTTATCGCTGACCAGGACGATCCCCAGCCTCTCCTTTCATATTCTGAGATCCTGCAACACCTCCGGCTGAGAAGGCGCACTTTACCCCCGCCTGATCCCAAATTAGATAAGGCAACGCAGGTAACATGAAGACGCTTGCAAACATTGTCCTTTCCGAATCCTTAAGTGTTATCAAAGATAGATCCTACGACGTACAATCCGCAATGTAAATTCTGTCCCCAGACGGCCACGTTATACCACATGGTCTGGGCGTGCCAACAGAATCCGAAAATATCGGCCAAGCATAATCCGACGATAGTCGAGTAGGAGGCGACCCTGTCCAGCTCGGACCCAGAACAGCAACAAGCCCTGGTCAACCGAGCCCGGACGGCAGCAAAAGCCAATGGTCTTCCGGACTAGGAGGTCCAACCACAAAGCGACTATTAATTTTTCACCAATAAATGTTTTATTCTCTCTCTCCACGAAGGACTATATATGGGGGGGGGGGGGGGGGGTGAAATGGTATTGCGTAGCTAACGGCAAAGCACAACCTGCATGTCGGGCGGGTACTCTGTAGCCGCTTACCTTTCCGTACTTTAACGCGTATGAAATCTGAGAACTCGAATTCAGGTCTGCGATTGAAGAAACTGTCCGCACGTACCACAAACTCCCGCGCTCGGTCGCGAATACGCAGCAAGAGAGAGGCGATAGCTATTCGGCTTACATTACTATGCAACACGTCTGCGGCATTTTTTTTTTTCTGTCGGCAAGTTATCTCTCAGTACTATACGTTACATCGGGGGGAAAAGGAACTGGAAAGTGGCTATAGGAGAGCGGCCTTGACGAAGTGCCAGGGAAAAAAAAAAAGGCCGGTGCGTAGTTAGTACGGAAACTTTACCCACCTTTGAGAGTCTTGACGGCGACTGGCGTGGACCTCTTGAAGCCGCTGAGCCCGTACGCCGTGGCCTTCCAGACGCGGCCGAAGTTGCCCTCGCCCAACACTCGCTCCAGCCGCACGTCGTTCCGCGGCACTTCGTCCGGACTCGAGGCCACCGGAGCGCTGGCACGAGGATTCGGCGGCTCCGAACTCTGCTGGGTCACATGGGTTGAAGTAAGAGCGCTTTAGTTTAGTCCATCGGCGATTATGGTGCTAGTTCACGTTCAACCCGCTGTATTACGTTATTCATACACAGTCACCACAAAATCTGCATTACATCTCATGAAAACTCATACTCAGTTCGACCTTGGCTTTTAGTGTCCTCTCACGAAGCCCCGTAGCAAATTCTGATCATACACAAGAAGGTGTAAACCGTCTGGCAGGAAACGTGCTACCGCAAGAATTTTTGTAAAGGGTTCAGTAGTACCTGAGATAGAAGGAATCAAAACTTATGGCAGAGAGCCGGGCTAGTTGGACATTTGAGGCATTTCCCTGTCACTTTTGTGTTACCCTTTCCCATTCCCCCAGTGTAGGCTAGCCAACCGGACGTTATTCTGGTTAACCTCCCTGTCTTCTGCTTTTTCTCTTTCCTCCTCCTCCTTCCAGCGCTTTAGGGGAAACAGGAAAAATGACAAAAGAAATGACAACCTCCCTGGCGTGTTGTCCTTTCTTTTCTTCTTTATTAATATAATTCTTATTTGAATGGTGGCATATGCCTCGTTTTCGCCTAACACTCAAGCGAAAACCGGCACATATATAAAAAAGTAATATATTCAGCGCCTGCCGGAGTTGAGTGAACGTAAGTTGGTTGCTTTTTTTAGTATCCGCGTTTACAAGACGAGGACACTGGGACATTGCGTCGAATTTCCCGTACGTTGCATGCACGTTAACGGCGGTAATGCACGAAGAAGCGAACTGACGCAGCGCTGACGCCGCTGTGCATTGTGAACAGTAGCCGTGACGTTGACAGGTTGTTTCCCCAGCTGTATACGTTACGTTCAGGGAAGGGTGGCTGACTCGTCTAGTTGATATTTCATTAATTTTGTTGCAAGAGTGTGCATTGGGAACGAATGAAACAGGACGACAACAGACGAGGAAGAAAGACCCGACAGGTCTAATATGGACACAGAAATGGTTCCAATGCTTAATATAATCTGTGTTATCAAGGTCTTGTAAGATAAGGGAAAGCATCACACCTACTGCGAAGTATGCCCGTATGTAGTGTTTTTGTACTTCCTTTGTTAAAAAGTGCAGACAACAAAGTAAACAAGCGATCGCAACCCGTTTCTGTTTGTTGTTTTTGGTAATGCGGTTTCTTTTACATGCTATAATAATACCTGAGAACGAGGACTTGTAGAGATGACTTCGTCACATGATTTGCGAGCAGCTCTTTTTGTCATTACATGTTCTTGTGAGTGATTTTGCTTGTTCAAATAGAACGTTTCTGTCCAAAGGGAGACAACTGCTTGTGTTATTCGTGTGTAAAACTTACCACAAATTTTCCGAAATTCGGACCACTAGACCGCAAAACATATTGGTCAATGTTTTCTTTTTTTTTTGATTACTTGCGCTCGACGTTATACCCATACTAGACTACTATACCCATACTAGAATACCAGACGCCTTTATCATCACCAGGCTGGGGCGTCGGCAACGCATTCCGCGTCGTGAGGAATTAGACTTGCTTATCGAGTGCAGCTTCCCGATATACTGGCCGGTCCCAGAATCGAGAGCCCCCAAGTTCGATTTCAGCTGGCAGGTCTTTATTTGCTCGTTTAATTATTCATAGCCACGCTTACAGTCGCCAGTAGTAACGTTGTCGGTCGGATGCTCACGAATATTACGGAAGCTGGCTTCCCCCCACTATGCTTCAGATTGTGGTGAAGCCCGCTTTGGCAAGCAATTGGTAAGGGCCTGCGCGCACGTCCACAATGCTTGCGGCATGTCGCAGTGCCATACAAAGAATATTTATCATCATCAGCATAAGATCGCATTTATGTCACCAATAGAATATGTTTTCTTATATTTAGGCATTATTCACTAGGAACTGGCTACGAGACTGCGCTTTATGTAGCCTTCGACTAGTACCCCTGTATAAAGCCTGTAGAGGTACGCGACCTCCGATGATACACGTCATGAATGTCGCTAGTGTCTTACGGAGCTCGCTCACGCCGCTGTTGCAAAATAAATTTAAAAAGCTTTCTCAAATAAAAAAATGCTTTCTCAAATTAGAACTGATGTGCCGCGAGTACATTCAGAAGTTTACCAAAGTAAGAACTGGGACTTATACTTGGTTGATCAGTTTCGGAAACACCACTCTCAGTGTGCATTGATTGCCCAAGACACTGATAGAATGCCTGTAGCTATAGTGAGGCGTCGTGAGGGGTATTATGTCCCATAAAAGTGGAAGTACCACCTAATGTGAATGACACACAACACGAGATTTGAGCTGCTTGCAACTGGAGCACACTGACCGTAGGCATCAACTCGCTGATGGTCTTCGCGTACATCTTGTTGTAAGCGTCCTGGATGTAGCTGTACTTGGTCGGAGGATCTTGCGCCACCGTCTGCTTGTCATCGTCGTCTGCTGGTGGCGCGTCCGGGTTTTGTTTGTTCTGAAATAAATAAATAAATAAATAAATAAATAAATAAATAAATAAATAAATAAATAAATAAATAAATAAATAAATAAATAAATAAATAAATAAATAAATAAATAAATAAATAAATAAATAAATAAATGCTGCGCTTCGACCCATGAAATACCTATCATTTCAACTGAACAAAAAAGAAAATACGAAAAAAAAGAATGCCTTAAAACTGCTGGTTTCCTAACGCACCGCAAATGAGATGACGTGTATACTGCTCAACGGTGCATTGTAAGGAAGTGACGCAAATACACAGTATCTGAGTAGTCGAGCTAAATACGAGGTAAACGGGTATTGTCAAGGAGAATTCGACGCTCCCGTTAACTGCTACAGTGAACAGTGCATAAATGGTTACGCATGCGTTTTTTTTTTTCCTTTTTCTTTCTTCGTATGAGAACCACAATCGGGTGGATATTGGAGGCCCGTCACTGTGAAGGTAGTTCGAAAATTACTCGCCCACTTTCAAAACAATATCCATTAAAATTCACGAAATTCAGTAAAAGCCAACAACGACGACTGCGCACAAAGTTCTCTTATTTTTTTCTACATGTGTGTGGGGCTTCTGTTGTTAGAGACACCAGCAGAGGTATCCCAAACGCAAGTGTGCGGTGCATGCTCGAGTTAGTTCGCCTGATCGCACTGCTCTCCTGACTCAGTCTCGAGAAGCTAACTTCCCTTTGCCGTTGATTGCGTGGACAGGTAAACGACACTGCGAGTAAACAGCATAGAAAATCGGAATGCGGACGATGTGAATTGGAGAAGCCGGCGCAACTCGATGTAGCGATGCGTCGTTGAAAGTGTTTACGTCGAAGTAAGTCGCGCTCCTTCCATTTTCGTTTTCTTTTCTTTCGGCCACCAGATACCCGGAGTTGCGCGCGTGTAACGGAGCAGCCATGAACCGAGACTGACCTGCCGGGCTTCTCCTAACGCAAACGTGCGCTGCAGGTAAACGCTCATAGCGGCGTCATTGCGTTTGCGTTGGGATAACGCACGAAGCAAGTTTTCTTTCTTTCTTTTTTTCCTCAGTAGGTGTTCACCGGTACAGTAGATTTGCATAATCATTGTCAATATGCTGAACAAGGTGGCTGCCTAGACCAGCCCTTGAAATTATTTTTTTGCGCAGGAGGTAAATTCACAGGTATCTGTCGGGTGCAACCACGCTCAATTTGAATGCTTTGAGGGTGTACTGTCAACGAACGAGATACTAGAGAAAGCGCAAGGTCTCTTTCCGCTACTTCATTTAGAAGTCCCGGCCTGCCTACTTGAAAGCATAACAAATTTATGAGGGCCTCGAGAGAGTTATTTCGCATGCATTGCGCCTGTGTACCTTTGCGTCGGCGTGGCGCTGATGCAAATCTATGTTACCATTGGAATCGTCCTGCGCGGTGGGTGGTATATACCGACCTCCTTGTTTTTGTTGATCATCTTTCGGACGCACCAGATGACCGCTCCGGCAGCGGGCACCACACCCACGATGGCCACGATGTAGACGTTGGTGCCGCCGCTCGTCGGGTTGTCGAAGTCGTACTCCGGACGCCGGCCTGCGCACGAAGTTATTGAGCGCATAAGAAGGCATCAACTAAATCGCTGTTCCTGCGTAACAACTAAATGCCGAGGAGAAAACTGCCATGATCCGGCTATCTCAAACCGAAATTGAGAGGCCAACACAGTAAAAAAGAACCGAAACAAAAAAAGAAGAGTGTACGCGACAAAAATGGCTTCAATTTTGCAAGTCACGTGACTTCGAAACTTCCTAACACTTCGCAACCTATGGTATCTTAAAGTGCGCTTTGAACCTTCATCGGTCGTGAGATGCGGGGATTTTCAGGGACTTTTGAAAGAGCGTGTTTCTAGGTGCGTCGCGTCCTACAAAAACGCTTTTCTCTTTCCTGCTGGACACAGGACTTCAGCAGACGCTGTCAACTTCCTCGAAGTTCCTACGTGCATACTTTTCGTGCATGTATGTGCTTCCTCATGACGAAACTGCAGCGCACACACAAGAAACGAGGACAAAAGCAAATGCGCTGTGCTTTTAGGTAACATACATGCGCTATGTGCTTTTTTTTCTTGGACTTGCTTCTCGTGACATTTTTTTTTTCTACACAATAAATCATGGGCATCTGTCCAGTAGCATGTGGCTCCTATGCTCTCCAGATTTCACTAAATAGTTTACCTTCATTTAAAGCTGCGTAGGTTGTTTTCCTTGGCGACAATTTCTTGATAAATCATGTAGCATTTCGGGTGTCTTACTTTCTTGCAGCGACGAAAAATGAAAGAGATCGCCTGTTTCACATACGCTGACAGAGCGTCTCCTATACAATGTGACAGGAAAGTGTCCACAAGGCAGTTTGCGTAATACTCACTCCTGTCAGGCTCGGGTCCGCGCGCCACCAAGGTGCCCGAGTTCTCCTTAGGGAAGTTCGGTTGTTGGTCCTTGGCATCGACGACGCCGTCTTCCGGCCGTATCGTCACCGATTCCAACGCCCTGAGCGCCTCCATTCTGGACTCCTCCGAGGAAGTTGGGCCCGCTGAGGTCGGTGTCGAGTCGTCGTCGAGAATAGAGGCGTCATCCTGGCCAACGTCTGGCTGTCGAGAGGGCGCTGCAGATTCCACCGCCACGTTCTTCGACCCACCGCTCCGACGCTCGTTCTCCGGTACACGGCTGTGGTCGCTAGAATTGGTCGCACTACCCAACTCGATCTCGGCGCTGGTGTCCGGTAACCGCTCGGTCTTGCCTATCGTGTCGGCAACTTCGCTCGGCACCGAGTTGGCCCCGTCGGCGCTCTCTGGCGCTTGCAACGCTTGAAAAGTGCCGAGGGGCGGAGGCACCGAGGTGGCCGCGACAACTGCAAAGGTAAACAGCGCGACACTTAGCGACAACCATGCGGGAGAATGCAGGAAGCCTAATAGAGCTACTTATACGCAAACTAACTACTGGGTTTGTGCACAGGTAGTAAGGTAATGACATAATGAGACAGAGGCGCCTTGGCAGCTGTATGGAACGCAAGTTCCACTTTGCCCACTGCCGTATCCACGTACCTACAGCGCGTACTCACGCGCTGTAGCCCAAGAACAGACGCGAACAGTCATTTAGAATTTCCTGTCAACCAGAATCACTATACATCGCGTGCAAAATCACTTTGGTTTTGGCTTGCTTTCACATATAAAGTGGTACCCCAGCCTTGGGCACGACTAAAAGCACTGGAGGGCACCTCAGACATTTGTCAGTGAAAAAGCAACGTCGGCCACCGCCATGTAGAAGTGCTTCAATGTGTTCCATGGTGACAAGGAGGAAATATATTTACAAAATAAGGTCCTGCTTCACTTTCCTGTCGAGATTACAAAAGCGCGTCGGCATGCAGTGATGCGGACACATGTCGCACAGTGCAACACTAATGGAAAAAGGTTGCACTGTCGAAGTGGCATTTTATGAGGAAAACGCATAGTGGCGGCCGTCAAAGGGTGGGTTGCCAATATTTGTTGTTCAGGACGCCTTTTTGGACCTCTGCGTAGCAGGAACAAACGATTATTAAGGCATCTACTATATTGTGGAACACGAACACACCAGAGTTGCAATTAAATCGGAGCAGTAAAAGAGCCCCTGCACGCCTGCTTTGGCCTCACAAGGCAGTAACCGAAAAACTGTTATGCAACAGCTGAATTACAGCGTGTTTTCTATTTCTTATCGTTCCTTTGCTTCTCGTTTGTGGAAGACAAGAACACCGAACATGATTCTGACCTGTAAGGAATCATGAGCTTGCCCAAGCCTTCTGTTATCAAAAAAAATTACAGTGTATGTAACCAGGAGACTTGACACTGACAATCTCGTGTAGTTCTGCGGAATTGGGACTGATTATTACGTTGGAGAACCAATGTAGCTATGAAATCTTTGTAGATATTTCCCAAGACATTCACGTATGCCTCCTGAACTCCTTGATTACGCAATGCTTCTATGACTGCTGGTATCTCTACTGAATGAAATGCCTTTTCATAATCTACGAAAGCCATGTAAAGAGGTTTATTGTACTCCGCAGATTTCCCGATTACCTGATCGATGACATGAATGTGATCTATTGTAGAATATCCCTGCCTGAAGCCAGCCTGTTCTCTTGGTTAATTGAAGTCAAGTGTTGCCCTGATTATATTGAAAATTATCTTGGTGAATATTTTATACAGTACTAAAAGCAAACTAATAGGCCCATAATTTTTCAATTCTCTAATGTCTCCCTTCTTATGGGTTAGTATAATGTTGGCATTCTTCTAGTTCTCTGGTACACTTGAAGTCATTAGGCATTGCTTTTAAAGGGCCGCAAGTTTTTCAAATGATATTTCCACCATCTTTTATTAATCCGACTGTTATTCCATCTTCTCCACTAGCTTTTCACGGGGTCATGTCTTGCAGGGCCCTCTAACTTCATCGCTAGTTATAGAAGGAGCCTCTGTATCCTGTTCATCACTACTTCAAATGAAAGTAGCTTAGCTGCTCTGGGTACTGCATGTGCAGGTCAGTATATCTCCCGCTATTTTTATTATGTCATAGAAATTGCTGATGATATTACCCTGCTTATACTTCATTACATACACCTTGCTCTGTCCTATGCCAAGCTTTTTTTCTCACTCATTTCATGCTACGCCCATTTTTTACTGCTTCCTCATTGTCTCAGACATTTTAATTTCGAATTGCTTTGACAGTTCAGCGAATTCTGTCTGATCTCTTGAGTTGGACAGTTTCATGCTTTGTCGTTTCTTTATCAGGTCCTTTGTTACTTGGTAGAGCTTACCTACTGGTTGCTTTGGTGCCTTACCTCCCACTTCAATTGCTGCTTATGAGATAAGCCGAGTTACGGTTTAATTCATTGCCTCTATGTTATCATCATCTTTCTGTTCTAAAGCTGCATATTTGCTTGCGAGAACCAGCCTGAATTGGTCTGTTTTTACCCTTACTTTGTCTAGGTTGGCCTATTTTTTTTGGCTAATTTTACTCTTTCTCTCGTCAAATTGAGAAAAATCCTAGACCTCACTAACCTATGGTCACTGCACTTTACCTTACCCAACACTTCTACATCCTGGATTATGCTGGGATAGGCCGAGAGTATGAAATCTATTTCATTTTTTTCCCCTTAGGGCTTTTCCAGGTCCACTTCCTGTTGCTACGCTTCCTGAAGAAGAGTAGGAAAATTGGGTTGGAGTGCATACGGCAGGCATCGCCAAATCCTGACTGTGAGCTTACCACTGTTGTTGAAAAGAAAGTGGACAATCATTGCATTCTGCCGATGCTAACATATGGGGACCCATCCTGGGTCCCCATATATATATATATATATATATATATATATATATATATATATATATATATATATATATGTGTGTGTGTGTGTGTGTGTGTGTGTGTGTGTGTGTGTGTGTGTGTGTGTGTGTGTGTGTGTGTGTGTGTGTGTGTGTGTGTGTGTGTGTGTGTGTGTGTGTGTGTGTGTGTGTGTGTGTGTGTGTGTGTGTGTGTGTGTGTGTGTGTGTGTGTGTGTGTGTGTGTGTGTGTGTGTGTGTGTGTGTGTGTGTGTGTGTGTGTGTGTGTGTGTGTGTGTGTGTGTGTGTGTGTGTGTGTGTGTGTGTGTGTGTGTGTGTGTGTGTGTGTGTGTGTGTGTGTGTGTGTGTGTGTGTGTGTGTTGACCCCTTAGCCTCCATCATCAAGGATTTTCTTGTACTGGAGGACACACGGGATTAAAATTAACCATTTGGACATCTGACATCACGGAATTCTTGACGATTTTTGCATAGTTTCCATATGAATATTCTGGCCCGGCGACCAGCCGTCGACATGTTTATTTATTTATTTATTTATTTATTTATTTATTTATTTATTTATTTATTTATTTATTTATTTATTTATTTATTTATTTATTTATTTATTTCCAATACTATCAGTTTCATTTCGAGACAATGGTAGGCGGACATATGATTGTTTTACTTGAAAAAATTTCTACAGTACGTTCAATGTACACATGTATAAAAATAAACGTATCCACACACTGACTGCGTCAATGAAAAATATCGAGTATCAGCATATTCAGTACGCTTGATGCTCGGATTACCTCAAATCATAGAAAGAATCACTGCGTACACAAGACGATCATACACGTGCCAAAGAAGGCATTGGCAATTCTTAAATACATTTTAGTGAAAAAAGGTTAAAAATGTTGCGAATAAGTATATAACAAAAGAATAAATTTAGCTATAATAAACACAAGAGCAAATCAGAATGAACATGAATGAAAAAAATATTATCTATATTACATATTCCACTAATGTAATGAAGTGAGGCTGCGATATTGCATTAGTTATTGATGCAACGAGATCGTCCCACTCACGAACAACACAAGCAAATGAAGAAAATTAAAAGATATTCTCACGGTGCTACGGGCTGAACGACCGACAAAGAGGACGTTCATCGATGGGACGGAGAAGACGACGCAACGCAGGCTAGGCTACACTACCCGGTATACTAGGCTAGCTGTGCCTGTGCTAGCTTGTAAGTAGCAAATACATTTTCATTTATCTCGTATCGATATCCCGTATCAATATCACTGTTGAAAGAAAAAGAAATAAAAGTTCGTATGGTCAATACGGGTGTCTATGGAGAGCTATGCGGCATCTTGAAAAATAAACGCATGCTGAGGCATCTATTTTGACTCTGTAGTACAGTATTTGGCGCTGGAATTTCCGGTGAGCTAGGTTTGCTCGAAGCACCAATGCTACTAGCTCTGACTGTGTTAAGAGATTAGTAGGTTCTGTTCTACGCTTCACATCAATTATTATGCGTGATACAGGGCTTGTATTTTTTGTGAATAAATATAATCGCATTTCTCTTGGCGTTTCCAGTATCTTTTTATCGTAACCTTAATATAAGTGAACCATATGACATTAACACACTGAAGGACCGGTCTCACAGATGTAGTGTAGCTTGATTTTAGTGGGTGCCAACAGAAGGACACTTCTTAAAAAAGAACAAGTAACATGAGTAATGTGTGGTCCCCCTGTTAAGGTCAGATGATGTCATTAAACAAATAGATTTGCACTGTTAAACTCTAGTTAACGGGGCTGCCTCTAGGGGTTTAAGAAAAATATGAAGTGATATGAAGTGTACTTTTATTGCTGTTAGTGTCAAGCAAACGTCATGTGAAGTATTAAAGGAAGTTTGCCACTTGCACCGTTCCGTTATTTTTGCTATAGTATGCTATTGAAGACAACGTGATTGCCGTAAGTACTCATTTCTCTTTAAATAATATCCAGTAATTGGCAAAACAGTTTAATATTACTGTCAACGTTATTTGTAATGTCATAGATAAAAATGAAAAATAACAGCGGTCCTAGCAATGAGCCCTGTGGAACCCTTCGAATAACGCGAACAGGAGCAGATGGTATGTTTTATACGACGACAAATTGTGATCGGTGAGTAAATGTGGCTCCTAGTTAAATTATTCATTAGTATCCTCTGGCTTATGAATTGACACAACTTTATCTATCTTCCCGTCTTCAGGCAAGTCTGATGCCTGAAGTGATTTGCGGCACATAAGGTACTCAGTATTTCTGCGACACATTTTGTGATCACATTTTTCTTTGCCAAGCGACGAGAAGTGTAACCGGTGCCACCAGAGGCACCAATCTCTCCTATTACATCATATAATTAAAATACTGCTCAGGATAGTTATTTATTTACATATTTATTTACATTTATTTACATTTATTTACAATTCCAATCGTGATTATATCAGGCGGGCGAAAAGTCGAACAACGGGATAAAGTATACACAGAAAATGACGGCATTGTATAACATAACAGATGCAGTGACTAGTATTAGTAATAGCAGTAACGAATACCGCGAGTAGCTCAGTAACAAACTCAGAGATATAGGGAATATTACTACTCCATTCAGCATATCTCTTCAAGAACTTATTCGGGATTGTTGTCGGGACCGCTTGCTTTCTTCGCGTCGAGCGCAAGTAACATGAAATATTGCTATTGGATGGGTACTCGAAAAGGAAGTCGACGACAACATTGGAACCATTACCTTCAATAGATACTTCGTGAAAGTATTGGCTAAACTTGTAAGTGACTGCTGTTTTTTTTCTTCACGTGGACGCTGCTTAGCGTGCGCGAAAACAGCCCCAAAAATCGATTAGCGTTGTTGTTGAGGTCGGGCAATGCTTCGTTGGAATGCTTTTGCTTCACATGTTTCAGTTCGGCAGCAGCGCAAAGCAGTTGCGAATTTTTATGGGTATTTTCGCCTCTCGTTCTTACGTACGTTACGCCACTACCGTTTCATTCCACGCTTCGCATCAATTATTTTGCGTGTCATCCAGAGGTTGTTGTTTCGTGACTTTGTACTCCTCATCGGAATGTAATGACGTATGCAGCGCGAAACTATAAACTTCAACTGAAGCCAGAGATCGCTGATGTGAACGCAACGCTCGTTGGTATGTATGTATATATATATATATATATATATATATATATATATATATATATCAATGATGTGCCAAATGGGCGCATCGATACGAAGTATGTAAGGAGATAATTTGCTTTTCGGAAATTACCGACAGTAAACTCAGTCGTTTTTGGCTGTTGCAATGCACCCGAGTTCACCCTGTGCAACCAAAATACCCGAGTTGGCACCTAGGTATGTTAATTGTGATCTGAGGTGCCTTCTGCGATTTCCGAGTGTATTGAATATCCAGCGGGAAGTGGTCCGTAATAAGTATTATTAAGTCAAGGATGTAATGTGCTGTTTCTTGTGTGCGAGTAGGGTTAGATTCTATTTGATGAAAACCGAGGTGCAATGTCAAATCAATGAGCGCACTTGAAGGGTACGAAATGTGGTGCATGCATGGTGTTCCAGTCCCATGGTCAAGTAAATTAAAGTCGCCCACGAGAATAATTCAGTTGTTATGAGCCCCTTTCCTCCAAAAGCGCGGAACTTTGTAGCCACTGACGCTCCACACTGAATAGCCATAGCCGCAGACGATTTAACGCCCGCCCTGAAAGTTAGGTGAAGCTGCAAATACTCTACTACTGCAGCTCATTTTACCAATGATCGCTTGCGGCCACGTTTGTGCCATGGCCAAGTCTATGGCGTATCAAAAACTGAGCACCGCTACTGGTGCTGTCAACACTTTTCGACAATACACAAATTTTGCATATCCTGAGAGAGCTGGAGTCGCGGCTTCATTAACCTACAATTTCATGCGTCAGGAAACGTGTCAACGACCTTAAGTGGGAATAATTGTCAGGCCTAATACTTTCAGTTGCAGAGAAGCACATTAGAAGACAGATAATGATAGAAGAATAAAGGAAATACGAAGGCAATGAGGCGCTGTTCAAGAAGATGTAATTGCAACTCATCTGAACGAATAAATAGTCGCAGCTGTTCGCCATTGCAATTTATCCCTTATTTTCGTTTCCGTAATATGGCATAGAAGCCTTTAAGTAAATCTAGTCTGCATGCTGGATCCAATGAAGACTAGATTTGTTCGATGGCACTAATGTCGCAGCGCGCGAGCGCCTATAGACACGAGGTAAATTTTTAAATCTCGCGCGATTTCATTGGAGCCCCTAATATTTAAAACAACGGCAGCTATTTTCACGACAAGAAATCATTCGGATATTTCGTAATAGGCTCTACAACTTTCCCATTTAAGGTTTAACCTCTAAACCGTTACTTTAAAACATGGTTAATTAAGTTTTGTTAATTATTGACTGAACATCATATTCAAAATATCTTGAGTTGCTCAAGAAAACAGTGAACACTACTAAGCAGCTAAAAGACGCTTACATAGGTACAGGCCCCAAACCAACTTACATAGATTATCCGCATGCGGAGCCTTCGGAATTAGACAAAGACATCACACCACATGAAGTTAGAGCGGCATTGCATCGAATAGTACGCAACACCGCCCCCGGAGCAGACGGAATACAGTACCGGCTTTTAAAAAACCTCGACAACAGATCGATATTACAATAATGCCAAAACCAGGCAAGCAGCCCTCTCTAAACCAACTGAGACCTATCTCGCTCACATCATGCATAGGAAAGTTATTTGAAAACGTCGTCCTGGCAAGGCTTCAGCCGTACCTAGAAGAGCAAGCCTTATTGCCGCACACAATGTTCGGTTTTCGACCGGGGCTATCCACTCAAGACGTACTACTGCAAATTAAGGAAGAGCTAATTGACCATATCAGCACTCAACAAAGCAAAGCCATCCTTGCGTTAGACCTGAAAGGCGCGTTTGATAACGTAGCTCACGACCTCATACTCACCAATCTAGCGGCAACAAAGTGTGGCCGACGACTATACAATTACGTCCGGGAGTTTCTTAAAGATCGCACTGCGACTATAGGTATAGGAAATATAGGTTCGGACTCCATCCCTCTTGCGGGAAAAGGCACGCCACAAGGGTCAGTGCTTTCCCCCATGCTATTTAACATAGCTATGAGCAGACTACCTGCACTACTAGATGCCATACCGGGAATTAGCCATGCGCTTTATGCTGATGATATCACCATCTGGGCCACCAGTGGCTCAGATGGTGAAATACAGGACGCACTACAAGCAGCAGCCGATGTCACCCAAAAATATGCACGAGCAGGGGGACTTACGTGCGCAGCTCAAAAGTCAGAACTGCTTATAGTAAAAAAAAAAAAACTCCAAAGGAAATATCACCTACTGCCTGACATCACGGTGACTACCGAGGGTGAACCTGTAAATAAGGTTAACAAATTACGCTTACTAGGACTCCACGTTCAAGCCAATGCGAAAGCGACATATACCCTGACGCTACTGAAGAAACAGATTAATCTGGTAGTGCACATGATCCGGCGGGTCACGAACCGCCGCCACGGCCTAAAGGAATCCGACGTCATCTGCATCATACACGCTTTAATCGTAAGCTGCATTACCTATCACGCACCTTACCACCAACTCACCCAAAACCAAACAAACCAGCTAGACACACTCATACGAACAGCGGGGAAAACGGCAACAGGCATTCCTATCTACACCTCAACAGCCAGAATATTACAGCTTGGTTTGCATAACACCATGGCGGAATTAATCGAAGCCCAGAAAGTCGGTCAGATCGAACGACTGAAACGTACATCGACAGGAAGGCACGTACTCAGACAATTACGTTACCCAACATCAGAGTTTGCCCCACGAGAGCCCCTGTCAATCGCCCCAAACATCAAAGAAAACATTACAGTGGCCCCCATACCTCGGAATATGCACCCCGAACACTATAAAGGCAGGCGCGCTGCACGTGCAATGGCACTGCACCGAGCATACGGCAACGACCTCGACACCTTCTATACAGACGCCGCG